>NC_136065.1:1173678655-1173761155 GCF_964261635.1 Lissotriton helveticus | reverse complement strand
CCACCACTGTGAGGTTCCTGGTGAGCAGCCAGTGCCAGATCGCCTGCGAATCCAGGGAGAGGGGATGCGACCAGGTTCCGCCCTGTTTGTTCAGGTAGAACATGGTCGTGGTGTTGTCGGTCTGGACCAGCAACGAATCCGATTCTATGGCAGGCAGAAATGCTTTCAGAGCTAGATGGACCGCTCGAAGCTCCTGCATGTTGATGTGGTAAGTCTGCTCCTTGGTAGACCACCGCCCCTGCATCTGGAGGCGCCCCATGTGCGACCCCCAGCCCTGGAGAGACGCGTCCGTCACTATGGATTGTACAGGGAGGGGCTCATGAAAAGGAACTCCCACCATCAGATTGCGCTGTTGAATCCACTAGGAAATGGAGGCTCTCGCCGCCTGGGAGAGAAATATTCGATCCTCCCATCGACCTGTAGCCTGATCCCACTGATCCTCTAGAGACTGCTGCAAGGGACGCATCCGCAGTCTGGCGTTGGGGATGAGGAAAATGCACGACGCCATGGATCCTAGCAGAGATGCCACCTGCCGGACCGTCGGGCACTGTACCTGGAGCAGAAGCTTGCATTTCTGCCGCATTGAGGACAGTCTCTCCTCCGAAGGATACACTCTTCCCACGCCTGTGTCCAGAACGGAGCCAAGATAGTGGATGCTCTGAGTGGGAGTCTGCACTGATTTGCCCTTGTTGACATGGAGGCCAAGTTTGTGCAGGTGCCGCAGGCATGTCTGAAGGTCGTGACTCACTTGCTGTGGAGATGGACCTTTCAGCAGCCAGTCGTCCAGATATGGATAGACGAAGAGACCTTCTTTGTGTAGGAAAGCCACCACAACCGCCATACACTTGGTGAAGACTCTTGGCGCTGACTTGAGGCCGAAGGGCAGAACCTTGAAACTGTAGTGTTTGTGGCCGACCACAAACCTCGGGTATTTGCGGTGGTGCTTTGCAATGGCGATGTGGAAGTACGCATCTTGGAGGTCCACCGAACATATCCAATCTCCGACTTGAAGATGTGGACATATTTGGTGAAGGGCCAACATGCGAAACTTCTCCTTGATTATTAACTTGTTTTAAATTCGGAGATCCAGAATAGGTCGAAACCTGCCCTCCTGATCTTTTTTGGGGACAAGAAAGTACCTGGAGTAACCTCCTCTTCCTCTTTGTGAAGGAGGAACCTCTTCTATCGCATGCTTCTGAAGAAGAGCTCTAAACCTCTTTTCGAAGCAGGGGCAGCTGATGAGGCCGCGACTTTTTCGGTGGAATGTCCTGTGGGCACGCACGGAAACGAAGTGCGTATCCATTCCTTAGTATATTCAGCAACAATCTTTTGTGATGCTGACCCACTCTGCTAGCTGTTGAGATACGCTTCCTCCCACTGGAGTGGGCAACTGTGGCAGAGGACGACACTGTTCATGACTTGCCACCTCTCGTCGTGGCAGAGGACTGTTGGTGACCTCCTCTACCTCGGTTAGACTGCCCTCCTCGAAACTGAGGCTTGTTCTGGGTCTTGCCTTGGGACCACTGAGGGGCTTGAACCCTCTGTTGAGGCCCCTTGCGTTTATTAGACTTGTAGCAGCGTTTGAATTCTTTTTTCTTCTCTAAAGCAACCGCTTTAACAGTGTCCAACTCTGTTTTCATCCGAACCATCTCTTCTTCTGCGTGAGCTCCGAAGAGAGAAGAACCAGAAAAGGGAAGGTTGAGGATCCTCTGTTGTGCGTCAGGCTTCAGGCCTGTGAGTCTTAGCCAGGCCGACCTCCTGGCGCATACTCCATGAGCGTAGGAATGGGCAGATAGTACCGCACCATCCGCTGCCGTACTGATCATCTGATTAGCCACCAGGGAACCCTCCGTGACAATCTCATCAAAATCCTTTTGATCTTCTTTGGGAAGCTTGGTTTTAAAACGCTCCAAAGAGTCCCAGAGAGCTCTATCATAACGGCCAAGCAGCGCAGCCACGCTGGAAACCTTGAGAGAGGAGGCCGCAGATGTACAGGCTCTACGACCCCAAGAGTCTTGGGATCTGCTCTCTGTCAGGTGGCACAGAAGAGGAGGCTGACACTGCATGAGTCTTTTTGGCAGCCGCCACAATCACGGAGTCTGCAGGTGGATCCGTTCTGACAAAGACTGAATTCGAGGAAGCCGGCTTGTACTTCTTGAGGAGACGCGCTGGCACTGCTTTTATAGTCGCTGGCGTCAGAAAAGTGTCCAGAACGGGGTCCAAGATCCCCGGGACTAACGGAAGCAGAGGTCGAGATGCCGTTTTTTGGTGGAGAGTCTCGAAAATCACCATAGTCGTGACTTGCAGGACTGACATCTCGATATTGAATTTCTTGGCACCTCTCTGTAGGACATCATGATAGGTGTTTATATCATCTATGGGAGAGACCCTGGAAATTGGGCTGTCCGATAGCATAGGAGAGTAATTCCTCCTTGAGGAGCGGGTGGATGAAGAAGAGGAGGTAGAAGGTGTCCTTCTCCTTCGCTTATGCTCCTTGCGTCTTCGCTCCTTCCGACGCGTTCCTCTAGCCTCGGAGAACGTGATCTCACGACCCTTCTCTCAGGAGATGTGCATCTGGGAGGACTTACCCTGTCTGCCTCCTCAACCAGCCTCTGAAGAGGTGATCGATGCACTGAGCTGGCATACTCCTGCATGCGTTTGGTAGCGCCAGAGTCCCGCCAGTGACTCAATGGTAATTGCCATCTCGGGGACACCCTTGCAGCCGTCTGGACCTCTTTGGATCTTGAGGGAGACTTTCGGGTGCGTGCAGGCACTTTCGGGGAGGCAGATCTGCTTCTGAAAGACGAGTGGCGCAAAGCTGACTCCGTTACCATCACCACTGAAGCCCCCCTCGACCTCGCCGAGCCGTGTCTCTACATCGAGCGTGCTCTCGACGGCGATCCATGCTGTCAACGATCCCGCCGCCTGCTTGACGTCGAGCGTCGCCTGGACGGCGACCTGCGGTGAGGTGTTGAACGCTCCCTCGATGTCGAACGGCGTCTGTCCGTCGTCGTTAAACGCCTCCTGGACGTTCTAGCAGGCTGCAGAGGGGTTCGTCTATCCCTCGACGGTGAGCGCCGTCGAGACGACGCTGGAGACCCATGCCTCTACGCCGGTCGCCGCTGTGAAGGCGACGGCGGAGGGGTCCGTGCACTCTACGTCAATCGCTGGTGGTATTGCGATGATCATCGAGATCCTGCCCTCGACGTCGAGCGTCCCGCCGACGAAAGGTCTTTACCCCTCGATGCCGAACGTCGTCAAGATGATTATGGCGGAGGGGTGATACTGCTCGACGCCGATCGTCGCCGGGTTGACGACAGCGGAGGGTCTCGCGTTCTCGACGCCGATCGTCGCCGGGTTGACGACGGCGGAGGGTCCCTTGTTCTCGACGCCGATCGTCGCCTGGTTGACGATGGCGGAGGGTCTCTTGTCCTCGACGCTGATCGCCGCCGGGTTGATGACCGCGGAGGAGACTTGTCCGTCTAAGCCGATCGTGGCCCAGTTGACAATGGCGGTGGAGCCCGAATCTTCGACGTCGATGAGTCTTTTTTTGACGGCGAGCCCGCCGTCGACGGCCTTTTCTTCGACGAATATCCCTCTTGCAGGTCTTTTCTTAGCGGCGAGCCCGGCGCTTAAGCAGAGGGACGCGAGGACGTGTGCCTAGAAGTGGATCTAGGCCTCTTGGATCCCTTCTTCTCAGGGAACCTACCTCTAGATTGACTTGCAACAACCAGAAATTGTGGGCATACCTCGCCAGTCCCATTGCAGGGACCACCGCCGCTGAATTGCTCCCCTCCGCCGCCAAGCCACACCAGCGGCCGCAGCGCAAGGGGGACGTTCGGGACAGGGCTTCATTCCCCAGACGCCCTAGCGGCGGAGCACGCCGCCACACCTCATTCCTGCGCCAGGAGGCGCTTCAAAAGGAGGCCAGCCCCGGTGGAGCGGGGGAAACAACCAGAAATTGTGGGCATACCTCGCCAGTCCCATTGCAGGGACCACCGCCGCTGAATCGCTCCCCTCCGCCGCCGCAAAGCCACACCAGCGGCCGCAGCGCGAAGGGGGCGTTCAGGACAGGACTTAATTCCCCAGACGCCCTAGCGGCGGAGCACGCCGCCACACCTCATTCCTGCGCCAGGAGGCGCTTCAAAAGGAGGCCAGCCCCCGCGTCGGTGGATCGCGCGCGGGTCGGCGCCAGGACAAGGGCGGGACCATCTAAGGCCATCATAGGCCAGAAAAGGCCGGGTCGGGCCACCCCCCTTCGCCGTGCAACAAAAGGAGGTAAAGAGCCCCGAAGATTATTCATAGGCACACTCCGGCCCTCCTCAAGGGAAATCATATTGTGATGTGTGTCAATTATAGATGCTTCTAGGTGTTTGTTGCTGTTCCCGTGCTAATTACAGAAAAGCCAGTTACATTATGACATGCAAGGGGGTGCGCAAAAATACAATTCTCCAGAGGGACTTGGCCAAGGGGACGTTGGACCACTACCTAAATACGGCAACATCACCCATTGTCCGTCAAATAGTGAGAACAGAACGACGTCTGTCTACAGATTACACATTTACTGAGCGATCTCCCTCACAGACAGTTGACGTAGCACAAAACTCATCATTGCTGGAGGAACTCAATTTATGTAAATCTAAGTATGCTCCTGTGGAATCGAGAATCGAGCAATTCAGTGCTTCTATCTGCCCTACAATCATAACAAGTCTCCAGTCTAGTACATTATCCCAACCAAATGAAAGTTTGCTGGGTACTCCCCTTTGTCTACCTGCAAAAGCTAACACGAAATCTATAATGTCCCCCCAGGTGTACTCTGTTAAAAGAAAACAAAATTTGGATAAACACATGGGGAGTCAAGCAAAACAACAAAAACTGAACTTAAGCCCTCCATTGCCGATCACAATTACCCCTAAAGCATGTAAGGATTCCGCGAAACGGGTAACATCAACTATAGGAAACTAAATCTCTTCTGTCCGCAAACTTAAAAAAGAGTAGCGGATGTGCAGATGGAACTGCAATGCACAAAGTAAAACGAAAAATCAAATGGTTTCGACTACTACCATGCAACACATATTAAAATTAGGTACGCCCTCTGATAAAGGTTACCTGGGTAATGACATTCGCTCCATTGCTAACATTAACTAGAGTTTATAAAGCCAAGCTATATGATCCAGGATATCTGGCAAGCCCCATCGGGCTAAAATTAATTGTTGTGCTGTCAAAAGTGCAAGAGCTATCTGCCGGCCCCTTAGGGAGCGCAGGGAGAACGTCAAAGGGTTAGGCAGCCCCAAAAGAGTGTATGCTGGGAATCCGGAATTGTGGTATTAAATGCCCTGTGTCATATAAGACGGAGTCTCAGAAGCGTATCAATTTGGGGCAATGCCATAGCAAGTGAACCAGTGATCCTGTTTGCCCGCACCCTCACCAGCATCTTTCGGATCGCCCCATGTCCAGAATACGCGCAGGGGTAAGGTACCAGTATGATAGGATTCTGTTCCTGCCGTGCTGTGCCCTAAAGTATGCATCTTCCCATTCTTTGTTGAAGAGAGCGCGCCCCAGTTCCTCCTCCCACCACAGCTGTCCCTTGAAACATCCTCCCTCTACGCCCTTCAACAAAATCGCATAGAGCTCTGATATGAGGTGTTTGTCTTGTTTGTGCACCAACCATTTCTCAAATGCAGTCAGCCTCCGGGTGACCGCTGCCTGGTATGCTGGCAACGTGACCCAGTGGTGCAACTGAAGGTAATGAATTGTGTTTGCCTGAGGGAGCTCATACTCCTATTTCAATTGATCTAAAGGAATCACTCCCTTAGGATCAAACAGAGATCCTATTCGCTTACAACCTTGCTCTCTCCACCTGTCAAATACCTCTGATTTGCGTCCCGGCGGGGGAATCGAGATTATCTGTAATTGGCCTGGCAGTTCGGTCTGGACTGTTCCCTTGGGGCACATGGTCAAGACTGATTTGCATATGGCTGGGTCCAAACTGGGGTGGCGTAGTGGGCAAAAGAATGATGGATTTAACCCAGATCTTCTGACTGGGGAAGAATGTTTACATTGTCAGCATTCCGTCCATCATTTATTTGCTGTAACACAATCTGAAATTGGTGTCATCGGGAAGGGAAACGTCAGACCCTTGGTGCTCACCACTCTGTCACATGTTCGCATAGTGGGTGACGTTACTGGGGAGGGGTATTACCCCCACGCTCTGTGTTTACGTGGGAGCCAGATCTCCCTCCAGATATTTACTTCCGCAACTGTTTGATCCATAAAGGACAAGTATTTCTCTGATAATGGTAGGTTCCATTCCACAATGTAGCAGAGTTGTGCCGTTTGTAGGTACCTGTGGATGAGTTGCAATTCCTCCCCACCGTCCCGTTTTGGCAGCATCAATTGGGTGTAAGTTTGAAATGTGTACAAAATACGTGGTAGGACCGTCATTCTGACTGCCACTACTCAACCGAACCAAGCCAGTTGCAACAGATTTCAGCAGCTTAATGTTTGTGTTGTTTGGTCAATGAGCGCCGCATAGGTTAAGGCAAGGGTCTTCAGTATGGATGGGGCCAGCGAGATACCCACGTAGGGTATCGCCTGTTCTGTCCAAGCCACCGGAAACTCATTTCTTAGTTTTTCTTCCTGGGCAGTAGTCACAGAGAGGTTCAGGATCTGCGATTTTCTTAGATTTACTTTAAACCCTGAGATTTCTCCAAAACATCTTTGTTCCACAAGCAAGTCCGGAGAGGCGTCTGAGGCTGTGTTAGTGAGAGGAAAACATACTCTGCATACAGGCTGATAGTGTGAACCTCTTCCCCGAATTGGATGCCCCTGATCAGCGGATCATCACAGATTTTTTGTGCAAACGGTTCCAGGTATAACACAAAGAGAAGAGGGGATAGCGGGCAGCCCTGAAGAGTACTTCATGCAATGGGAAACCAATCAGAGGACACTACGTTGACCCTGACAAGGGCCATCGGGGATTGATATAAGCACCTGACTGGCACCCCACTATACCCGAGTGCTATGGAGGCTCTAAAATAAAACCTTTTTTTTTGTTTTTGAAACCCATAATAACTTTCCAAGCACTTTCAGAAGATTTCTATCACACTGGGTGGTGGACCTAGGGTATAATGATGATACAGAGCAGGAGGAAATGTTTTATAACTCAAGTAATTTTACTATCAGGCACAGATTCAGATTGGTGTATCTTACAGAGAATATACTGCTCCGGGTGAACTTTACTTACGTTTCAGAAAATATATCCTGGTCCCTATCTTATGGGCTGTGGCTAAATAGGAGACTCTTATATCACATTTTATTTTGTGCATTTCCAAATAGTAGGGGTTCTGTGGTAGAGTAAGCAACAGACTGCATGAGGAGGCAAAATGTATCTTATTAGGTTGTTTGCCTAGATGTTGTCAAGACTGTGCAGTAGCCCTGACTAGCAAAATATCCCTCCAGCATGCTGCTGCCATCGCCATCTGCCTGCTTTCTTACTTGGTGGGAGTCCAAGTCCCAGGGAGCAAAAAGCCCTGAAAGGGCAGAAGACTTGTTCCCTAGCGCTTATAGCGCCATGTTCTCCTCCGTGGGACGCAGGCGGGCCAATCCAAGGGGGGTCCGTCCTTGCCAGTCATTACCAAGTAGAAGCAGGGCCATCCCCCTTTCATCTTGAACTCTGGAAAATGCATGAGAGAATGTACTGTAAGTGATTCCCCGTTTTACTTTTCAATCTATTAGTGGCACAAGACTGGAGCTGTCGACACATTTTAGAAGGATATTACGTATACAGTCATCAAAGGATAACTGCACGAATCGTCTAGCATCTGGCGCTAGGCAGTTGGACATAAGTACTTTAACGGAAAAATGGGCAAAAGAAAGTTAACTGAAGTACCCCCTGGGAAACCGCATGTAGGAGAGTAGGATCTGCTTACTATGGTTACCCCCACTTTTTGCTGGTGTTTCACTGTTTTTCGACTTTTGTCTGGCTGGGGCTCTGCTAACCAGGACCCCAGCCTAGCTGGTTCCTTTCTAAATTGATTGCATGTACATTAGGTACACTCCAGATTGGTTACTGGGTTACCCTTGTGAGTCCCTAGTATATGGTACCTTAGGTACCAATGGCATAGGTACCCCAGAGGCCAACCAGGGGCTTAAGTATGTATTATGCCACCCCTGGGAAGCCTTCTAAAATGGCACCATAAGTCTGCTACTGCAGCCTGGGTAAGGTGGTGCATGCATCCCTTACTAAGATATAGGCTACCTATATCTACCTCTAAATACAGACACATATAAACCTGTAAGTCACTCCAATGGCAGGCCTTAATATTCCTGAAGGCAGAGTAAATGGTTTTGTGCGAGAGGGTACCCATGCATGAGCAGGACCGCTCTGCAGCTTTCGGAATCACTTCTCTCTAGCTGTTCTGTGATACAGTCATACCATACACTCTTAAATGCATTTTAACCTCGTGGTAAATGCTAATTTTGGAATGGCTGCATCAAAACATGTTGTGTTTAGTGTCAAACACTTTGGAATCCTACCCCCACGCCAGTCCTGGCGGCAGGGGTAAAATTCCACCCTTCTAGAGGGAGAAGACATGTACACATTTACCTGACCGGTAATAGTTTAAAAGAGCCCCAGCATCACAAAATGGATGCTGCAGCCACAGACGCAAGTCTGACCTTCTGCTGCTGGACGATACTCCCGCAGGGGAGGCCTGGACAATAGGTTTCCTGTCAAAGGGAGGTGTAACCTCCTCCCCAGACAGGCTTTAGGGTATTGGGGCTGGGTGGGTGTATTTAGTGAATGCTTTTCAGACAGTGCTGGGGGAACACTGGGTGTCCCTCTGCATATCCCAGTTCAAACCGGTTGCAGGAGCGTGAAGGCCCTGCTCTGGTGCGAAACTGGACAAAGGGGAAGGGGTGTAACCATCCTCTCCCCAGGTCCTCCCATAGGTGGGACCCTAGAGTTAGTCCAACCCCTAAACTTAGTATAAGTATAGGAACCCAGACCTTAAGACTTTAGATTACACCTCGACGAAACTCTGCAACATATATCCTGGAACTTCAACATTCTATTTCGACTAGAAGATGGAAGAATCTCCCTTGGGTTCAAGGAGTGACTCCCCTGTTCAAACAGGCACCAAAGAAGCATCTTGCCGGTCTGCATTTCCAAGACTCCGGCTGGATCCCTACGGATTTGCGACTCAGGATATGGTTTTCCAGACATCTGCAAGGCAGACAAGATCCCAGCAAAGCTGTGACCCGCAGCCATCACGAGAGACGTGGGACCGGAACTCCGGGACACTGTGCACATTTGCTAGTGCATCCACTTCTCAAGCTTTTCTGAAGTTGTGCTTTGGGCTACTCGTAGTCCAAGCCCTGAGCACCATCTGCAGCAAAGATTGTGGGCCTACACTCCACAAGTGTTCTGTGGGCCCACTTCTAGCATTTCTGCTTGAGGCTCCTTCACGATCCCTGGTCCGTCAACTAGTGGGTCCCCACAAAGGTAACTCTTCTGTTTCTTGGGCTTTCCTGGTTGCTTCAGACATGCCCTGACTCCCCTCTAAAGGGTGAGTCTCTCAGACCTTGCTGGTCTGCACCGAAGCCAATCTCTGCTTTCTGCGTGGGTTGCCGTTGCCAAGGCTTGTTGGGTCCCATCCGGAATCCGACACCGCAGCACTCGACATCCTTCGTGGGACAGCTGAATCCAGCACCTGGTCGTCGACGCCTCCTGGTCCTTGTGGCTGAAGAGTCAAGCTTCACCTTCTTCACCAGCAAGCACCGACATTGGTTGTCATCTTCTCTTTGCCTTCCTGGTCACTGGCTAGTGACCCAGACTCTGAGCCCTCTGTGTTCAGGTTCTTCTCGACTCTGATCCAGGCTTTGATCCATCCGGACACTTTTCCACTTGGTCGCCTGCAGCACTTTTCAGCAGCTCGCCATAGAAAACCACGACAAAACCCGACACGAAAAGACACCTATGCACCCAGCTTCCCTGGGTGAGGTAACACGTGTACTCTGGTGCTCCCGTGGGTATTGACTCTAGAACTCAAGAGTTCTAAAGGGGTTTGCTCCAAGTCCGCTCCTAAGCATCCTTCCTTTGTAATTTTCCAACCGCGACTTTCCCCAAAGAAGTAAATGGTGATTTGCGTCTGTGTTTAGACACTGCATGCGTACCCAGTGGGTCGACTGTGTTACTACCTTGGGTGGTTCCTGGTGGCCCCAGCGGTTCTACAGGCTCTAGGCCTGGTATCTATGACAGTCGTGGTTCTTATACCACTTTCTTAGTATATGGTGTGTGAGGCGCCAGGGCAAAACGTATACTGTGCTAATTTACTGTGTGTTAAACAAGTTTAACTGATGTACTTTTGCCTCTAGATTCATAAAAAGACTAGAGGGGTGTGTTTAGAATAAATACAAATATTTTATAGATATACCTGGTGTGGTTCTCCTTTCATTTGGTCATTCACAAGATTATAGACTGGTAAAACAAGCTGCTTTACATTCCTTCAAGACTTCGCCTCAAGGCTGCTCTCCACAGCTACCACTAAGATAGCTTTCTACAAGGTTGCCTTTAACCTACCATCAATAAGGGGTAGTTTGGACTGGTGCAAGGTGCCCACTAGATTAGTGGACAGCATATGCCAGGTCAACTTCTCACATTGGTGTGCAGTGTGTGGGATTCCAGCTTGCCATTGTTTTACCATATAATCTCAAGTGTTTGAAAATTTGAAAACCACTAAAGGTACCAGAGGTACATATAATACAAGCTTAGATACAAGTTCTACTGAACTTAGAGTCGTGTGTCAAGGCCTCAATCACACCCTTGGTACAACTCAGGAGAGTCCAGTAGGTACTCAACTAGAGTAGGTAGTGCATACACCACACCTCACTAGTTATGACTTCAGCTGCAGGGCCTAATGTGTACCTGCCAGATGTCAGTATGTTACAGATATCCAAGTATTACCCATTCCCTTTCTCTGAGTTAAGGGCTCTGTGTACACTAAGACAGATGTAGGCTGGCAAAGGTGCCAACACCCAACGACTCAGAGAGGTATTACTGTTAGATGACCTCAAGAAGGTTTCAGAGCCTGTAAGGGTAGGCAGTGGGTTGGGAGCAGCAGAGGAGGAAAATACCAGTGGTCCAATCCCACAGGATTCAGACTCTGATGCTGACCAGGAGGTTGACAATGAACTAGACCTGGACAATCCAGCTCCAACTGGAGATGAGGAAGGCCAGCAGGGCCCTCTCTTTGTAACCCCCAGGAAGAGTTGGTGGTGTGCCTAGAAGACCCAGATCTCCTTCAGTGGAATCTAATACATCAGTTGGGACCTCTGTCTCTTCTCATAGGAGGTACACCTCCCAGGAGAAGAGAGAGCATCAGGTGAGAATGGAAGACGTTAAGCTGAGGATAAGGAGACAGAAAGTAGCCTTAGTAAGGGAGTCCCTGGCGCTTGAAAAAGCAAGAAAAAAGATGGAACTAGAGTCCCATGGCAGCAACTTCCAGGGAAAGGTCTTATGACCATAGAAACTTAAACAAGATTGTCCCTCCCTATCAGGATGGGGATGACATCCACAAATTGATAACTGCACTGGAAAGGGGCTGCAAAGTACAGAAGGTACCCCAGGAGCAGTGGGCAGCAATCATGTGGCTCCCCTTTGCAGACAAACGTAGAGACAAGCACCTCACGGTCAGAGAAGAGGATGCTGATGATTACAAAGTCCTGAAGAGTGCTCTCATAGATGGGTTTGGCCTAACCACTGAGCAGTATAGACTACAGTTCAGAGATACCCAAAAGGCGCAGACACATGACTGGGTTGACTTTGTTGATTGTGCTACTAAGGCTCTGGAAGGCTGGTTATTGGGCAGTAAAGTGTGCGACTATACAGGATTGTATAATTTAATCATGAGGGAGCAAATCCTAAATAACTGTCAAAATCAGCTGTTGCATCAGCACCTGGTAGACTCTGATCTGACCTCTCCCCAAGAATTGGGAAAGAAGGTAGACAAATGGGTCAGAACCAGGTGTAATGAATGTGCCATTTATATGGTTGAATAGCCCGATTATGACCGTTGCCCATCACCATCTTAGTATATTCTGACTTAATATAGTGATGTGTAGGCCTGCATAGTATGAATAAGCTACAAAGTAGGGCTCGATTATGCCTTTTCTGTTTCCGACTTTATCTTGTTTCATGGGAGTGCTTGCCTATCGGCTTTGGCATACTCTTATGCAGTCTTGCATACTAATTTTGCTCATCTACGGGAGTAGTGGCCTATGCTTAAGCGACTCAATTTTCTAAGCTGTCACCATCTTCTGAGCCTTTCTAGGTGAGAAGCTATGCTATGCTTTTCACTTGTTTTCTGTACTTCGTATGCTGGTAGAAAACTGTTCTTGTCAGAGGAATGTACTCGCTCTGCTTCGAAGTCATAACAGACGCCTGGCCAGCCAAAGCTGTGGCCTTGGTGCGGCGTGGTACAGAATATGATGGGAAAAGGGGGCGTGGCTCACAGGAGCCTCGTCTTACGTCTCCACTGGTACTAAAGGGGGTGTCTGAGTCTCGATCACCGGAAGTTCAAAGCAGTGCAGAAGTGCAGCTGTGACGGTGGAGCAAATAGTCCCAATTCGGGTGGAGAAACGGACTCCCCTCTGGCAAAGTGGATGCGGGATGAGTAGACAGTTGGTGAGGTGTTCTATTAATTCTTATAGTCTTACTGATCTTGCTTAACTATCTTTTCCTATTCTCAGATCCAATACAATTAGATACATATAAGTTCTATATATATTTTACTGATTGCGTTTAGCAATTGCTTAGGTGCTAATGTGAAGAAGGCCTATTGTGACTTATTCTTATTCTTTCATTGTGTAATAAAAGAAACCCCAGAGTATATGATTATTTGTGTAATCCTTGTGGAGGGAGGACGGGCGCCTTTTTGACCAAATGCTTATGGAAGGGTAGGTAAGTTCCCTTCCAATGGGTAATTGTTGATACGGAAGTTTGGCCTGCTGCCAACAAGGAGCGAAATTCTAATTCTTCCACCCCCAGGATTGTTAGGAGAGGTATGCGTTGAATATATGTAGTCCTACCTGGGTGAGTATTCTGTAATCGGAGAGGAGTGAGAAATAGCCTCCCGAACAGCGCCTGTCACCAGGAGGTTTGGGAATATGTTGTGATACATTGTGGTACTTTGTGATACGTCGTTGTGTGCGAGCCTCTCGGCAAGAGCTATAGAATTATTCTTAGTATCGGTGTTCCTTTATTGGGTAAGTATTGTGGAGTGTTGTATCCTTTTGAGCCCCAAGAGGGATAAGCTTGCATGTCCTTATCATTGGCAGAATTTTCAGGCCATTACACCTGGGGGAAGCAGAAGGTACAGAACCAAGGTGGTGACCAGAAGAAGCAAGATCATAATAAGGGTGGGGAGAAAGGTAAAGACCAGAAGCCTTCACAAGGCCCCCAAAAAGTTTCTAATAGTGGGGATTCCCAATCTTCCAAGAAAGGAAAAGGCCCAAAAGAAACCATGGTATAAAATCTATAAACAGAATAGCCATTGGACAAGTGATTGCACCAAGAAGGATGCAACTCCAGCCTCCTTTGCCCCTAAGGCAACTGTTCCCCATAGTTCAGCACCAAGTGGTGGTGGTACTCAGCAGAAGGGTGTAGTAGGGTTAACCCTGGGTACTGAGATGGGCTCTGGCCTAGTCAGAGTTCCAACTCAGGCTGTGTTAGTCTGTGATGGAGACATGGATATGACCTCCTCTGTGAGTCCCATTAATGTGGGCAAGTACAGACAACAGCCTTTAATAAATGGAAAAGAGGCTTTGGCCTACAGGGACACAGGAGCAAGTGTCACTATGGTGACACAAGACCTTATGGACCCTGAACAGAACATACTAGGTGAAATTTACCAAGTGACCAATGCTAGCAATGTCAAGACCAACCATGCCCTGGCAGTTGTTAATTTATCCTGGGGAGGGGTAACTGGCCTTAAGAAGGTTGTGGTGATTGCAGACCTCCCTGTTGAATGCTTGCTTGGCAATGATCGAGAGACTTCAGCCTGGTCTGAAGTGGAGTTTAGGACCCATGCAGAAATGTTAGGGATCTCTGCACGTGTTCGCTGTGACTAGGTCACAGGTCAAAAAGCCTGACACTGAACAGGCCGTGGATTCTGGAATAATGGACCAGGTGCCTTCAGAGAAAAGGAGTAGTAGGGTTAAGGCAGTGCCTTCCCCCCGCCTCAGAGTGATGATCAGTCTCTTGAGGGAGATGATGGTACCCCTGAAGAAGGAACTGTCCCAGAGGAGCTCGAGTCTGATCAGGTTGAGTTCTTGGGGACAGGGGGCCCTTCCAGGGCAGATCTGAGTCAGGAGCAGCAGAGTTGCCCTTCCCTTGAACCCCTCAGCAGCAATTTGCTGCTGAGGCTGCTAGGAATGCTAGTGGCACCCATAAAATCTATTGGATTGATGGACTCCTGTATTCAGAGAGTAGAGACCCCAAGCCTGGTACAGCCAGGGGATTGGTTATACCTTTGAGGTTCAAGGGCTTCCTAATGACACTAACCCATGATATTCCTTTAGCAGGACACCTTGGCCAGAACGAGACCTGGGACAGAATTGTCCCTCACTTTCACTGGCCCCTCATGTCTGAGGCACACAAAGGAGTTTTGTCACTTCTGTGTAACCTGTCAAGCCAGTGGTAAGGTAGGTGTCACTACAAAGGCCCCTGATACCATAACTGTGGTGGGGGTTCCCTTTGAGAGAGTGGGGATTGACATGGTTGGACAAATGGATCCTCAGACTGCATCTGGGCACAGGTTTATCCTAGTGGTGGCGGACAAAACCACTAGGTACCCAGAGGCAATTCCCCTTAGGATTGCTACAGCACCTGTAGTGGCAAGAGCCCTCTTGGGAGTGTTCTCAAGAGTGGGTTTCCATAGGGAAGTAGTATCTAACAGAGATGCAAACTTTATATCCAGCTACTTGAATGCAAGGTGGAAGGAGTGTGGAGTGAACTACAAACTCACCACACCCTATCACCCACAGTGCAATGGTTTAGTTGAAAGATTCAACAAAACCGTAAAGGGTATGATCAAGGGTCTCCCAGAAAAGCTTAGGCGGTGATGGGACATCCTGCTACCCTGCCTTTTATTTGCATACAGGGAAGTTCCTCAGAAGGGGGTTGGCTACAGCCCTTTTGAACTTCTGTTTGGGCATCCTGTAAGAGGGCCATTGTGTCTGGTGAAGGAGGGATGGGAGTTACTTCTCAAACCCCCTAAACAGGACATAGTGGACTATGTCCTTGGTCTCCGCCCCCCGGATGGCTGAGTATATCAAAAAGGCAACTAAAAACCTTGAGGCTAGCCAGGAATTACAGAAAGCCTGCCATGACCAAAAGGCTGTACTGACTGTTTATCAGCCAGGACAGAAAGTGTGGGTGTTGGAGCCTGTGGTCCCAGCAGCTCACCAAGACAAGTGGAGTGGACCCCACACTATTGTTGAACAGAAGGGAGAGGTTACCTAGTTAGTGGACCTAGGAACTCCCAGAAGCCCCCATAGAAGCTTATGGAATGGGAGCAGATTGGGCTCGGAGCGCAGGTGGAGGGGGGAGAGAGTTTCAGAGTTTGGCCATGTTATAGACAAAGGAACGGCCACCACATCTGGTCTTTTCTATCCTGGGTACTGTGGCGAGGAGAGAGGATGCTGATCTGAGCTGTCTGTTAGGGTGGTAGGGAGTAATCAGCGATTGGTTGATAACAGGGTCGGTCTTCCAGAAGGCCCTGTGGGCAATGCATAGGGCCTTAAATTCAATTCTCTCCCGAGCTGGGAGCCAATGGAGTTTTTTCAGACCAGGACTGATTGGGAGTTGACAGGGAATCTGAAGGAGTGTTCGAGCTGCGCAATTTTGGATGACCTGGAGCTTGCGCAGTGTAGACTAAGGGGCCCCTAGATAGAAGGCATTCCCAAAGTCCAGGCACGATAGAATGAGACGCTGTACCATGATCTGTCTCCCCTGGAATGGAAGTATGGGAAGAATTTTCCGAAGTAGCCTCAGAAAACCATAACAGATAGCTCAAGTTTGGCTGCTTGGATGGTTGAATTTGAGGGCTTTATCCAACTAGATGCCCAAGCTTTCGATCGTGTCCTTTGGCGCAGGGGCAGGGCTGAGGCAGGTGGGCCACAGTGAATTCATAATGAGCTTGGGGGTGTTGCCCAAGAGCATAAGCTCCGTTTTTTCCCGTTCAGCTTTAAACAGGAGTGCATTATCCATTTGACCACCTCCTCCAGGCATCACCTCAGATACTAGCGGTGTTAAGCTGGTTAAGGGCCCCCACTACCTGGGTATCGTCGGCATAAGTGAAGATTTTTATGCCGAAAGGACGGACAATCTCAGCTAGGGGGAACATATAAATGTTAAATAACGTGGGGCTCAGGGAGGAGCCCTGAGGCACACCGCAACTGAGTGGCTTGCTAGGGGAGGCGATGTCGCCATCAAAGACCAGGAAGGCACGGTCCGCCTGGAATGATTTGAACCACTTGATGACATTTCCTGAGGTACTGGGTTGGTAAGTCGGTATATTAATATGTTGTGATTTACAGTGTTGAATGCAGCACTTAAGTCAAGGAGGATGATTGCTGCAGCGCCTCCTTGATCCAGGATCTTCCTGGCATCTTCCGTTACCGCAAGAAGCGCGGTTTCGGTCCCATGCATGGGACGGAAACCTGTCTGGGAGAGATCGAGCAGATGATTGTTCTCCAAGAACTCTACCAGTACTGAGTTTACATATTTCTCCAGAACCTTGCTCAGCCATGGCAGGAGGGAAATAGACCGGTAATTACTGGGGTTTTCTTGTTCTAAGTTAGATTTCTTCAAGAGGGCCTTAACCATGTCGCGTTTCCAGGGGGAGGGACTATGCTGGAGGAGATGGAGGCATGGAGCAAGTCAAGTGTGATGGGAAGAATGCTGCCAAGAGCTGACAGCAGAGCACGGGGGGTGCCGGGTCTTGGAGAGACAGATTTCACCTGGTACATAATGGGTTCCAATGTGGAGGGGCTGGGAGGGTGTCCAAGGTGGCTGGAAGTCGGAGTTCTGCATTTGAGAGATTGCCGGGGGTTAAGTTAAGCTGGGTGGGTGAAAAGGAAGTGTAAATTGCTAGTATTTTTTGGGAGAAGAACTCTGCAAGGCTGTTGCAGCGGATGTTTGCATCACTGGTGTTAGGTGGCTTCTCGGAGTTTAAGGAGGGTTTTAGCGGTTCAATATATTTCTTTGGGGCTGGAGGCAGCGGCTTTAATTTTTCCTTCGAAGGAGGTTGATTGGGAAGCTGTAATTTTGTTCTTGTAAGTTCATATTGCTTACCTATATGCGCTTTTACAAGATGAGAAATAATCTAGTCGCCATTTCCTCTATTTTTTTGCAGTATCGTTTCATTTCCCGTACACTGGGGGAATACCAGGCTGCAGTTGCAGCGCTGCGCTTTGTTTCGGAGCATTTCATGGGGAGCACGGAATCCAGAGTTGTGGATCCAGCTATTGTATTCCTCGTTGGATAGAATGGGATTAGCGTTAATGGGTGGCCTAGAGGTTTCGAGGGCCGCCAACCAGCGGTCCAGGTGAAGTTCAGACCAGTTCCGTTCTCTGCGCATGGTTTTGTTAGTGGAAAAGTGGGAGTCAGGGGTGACCCAGGAAAGAGGGATCAGGAAGTGATCCGACCACGGGAGCGGGGAAGGAGTTCCCGCTGTGAGATTCGCACAGTTACTAAAAACAGGATCGAGTAAGTGGCCTTTGGTGTGGGTGGGGTGTAGCAGTAGTTGTTTAAATTGTAATGCGGCGAGGCTCATGGTCATTTCTGTGGCGATGTGGTCAGAGGCGTTGTCAAAGTGGATATTAAGATTCCCGAATAACGTGAAGTTAGATGGCCTACATGCCAGATCGGCTGTGATGGAGGGGAGGGTGTTTAGAAAATGTCCCATGACCCTGGGTGGACGGTATATAAGTAGACCGGAGAGGGTAGTTGTGGGGGAGAAATCGATGGCAAAGGAGAGACTTTCGCAATCTGGTACCAAGTTCGGAGAGCAGCGACACCTATAGCAATACTTATAGATGACCGCTAGGCCTCCTCCTCTGTCTTCTTTACGGTCTGCTCGCTGTATGTGATATCCCTGAGGGAGGATCTGGACAAGATCCGGTTCTGGCTCTGCATGGAGCCAGGTCTCTGTCAGGAAAAGAGCATCTGGCAATTTCTGTGGAGTTTTTGGGGAGTGACCTGCAATTTAGGAGGTACATATTACGAGGAGTGTTTTTATGAAGGAAGGTTTGAAAATGAAAACTGTAATGTGTGCAGGTGGTGGATTTATCAGCAACGTTCCATGAATGTTGGCAACTAGCAAGGCTAGTTCCTCTTATATTATAGAGGGAATTGGGGATGTAGCTCCTAAGATGCTGTGAAAAACGGGCAGGGGTTCCAGCCCCTGGCCCCGCCCGGCGAAGGACACAGACGGGCTTGCCTTTGACGCGTCCGCTGCGCGAAGAGTGTAGCGTCTGAATTTATGCTCCTCGTGAAGTGATCAGCAGTCAGTTAGACTCCGCCCCACCTCCCCTCTAGCCCGGAAGTGCTGGAATCTGCCACGCCGCCCTCCACAACAATCGGGAATCTCCCGTGGTGGACCGGGGAGCAAGCGGTGACCAGGTGTCATAGGTATGCAGGTGAGCATGCTAGTGCCCTGGGAAATGCTGTTTTTTAAAAACATACGATTTACAATTAAGAACCCAAATGTTGCAAGTGAGATAAAAGTAAAGGATACAGAGGAGCAGAAGTGCTGTTCCTGCTACAGCCTGCGTCCTAATTATTTAACCAATGCCGTGGGCCTGATTGAAAACAAAATATGTAATGTGGAGGAAAGGCTTGCTGCAACTAAGCATATTGTTAGCAGAGTACCCTGTAATATTGTGGCACAAGTTGAGGAGATAAACCCTATTGAGACTGCAAAAAAAGGGAAGCCTGGGGGAAATTCCAAAAAATTTAAGGAACACCCATGTGTATCTAACTATTCACTAGAGTTAGTCGAATTATCTACCTCCCAAGAAACAAAATAGCCTCCTGAAAAGGAAAGTAAACAGCCGGGAGATTGGAGCACAATAACCTCAACAAATCATAAAAATGCCTCTAGTACTCAAGGGAAAAAGAGCACCCCCCAAAAAAAGGTGCCAAATTAAAAGATACAAATGACACCGGCAACCCTGAGGGACTATTAAAAAAACTGTTCGCCAAATTAGAGACCGCAGAGGGTTATAGTTGTGCTAACTGAAATTAAGGGTAGATTGATTGCATTAGAAAATGCCCCCAGGACGCTAGTGAGAATGCCGGCAAAGGCAACCGAAAGGGGTGGCACGTAAATTGTTCAGCAATCCCTGGATCCACCATGCCCTGTATAAATACAATACCCCATATTAAACAGCCCAGTGTCACCATTAGTGCCAAGGAAAGGGACATTGCGAGATAAGCAGGTCTTGTGTCGGTATCAGGGTACCATTACATTGAGGGAATGGCACTGAACCCCAGAGATTTTACATCTACCCCCAGAGGCAATACCCTACATCACTGTCCTAAAAAGGAGCCCCCAAACTAACATCTCAAGCTAGAGTATCCTGGGTAGAATTAAGAAACAAAGTGGTGCACTGGATGGCTATCTTTGATTTAAATAACATTCTCCTCTGTGAAGAAATTAAAATGGTCAGACAAGGGAACTGGGTGAGACCTACAGAAAAAATGGGTACGGGAGACTGTATAGTTAATAATTTCTGACACTTGGGGGTGGTAAGATCCTCCCTTAAGAAGATTCAGTCCAGCCAACACATGACTAACCGAGAAGAACGAGTTGTCGCTGTCCAGATAGGTTTTTTCTACAAACCTTCACCCGGATTTTCAAACAACCACTATCAGCCATGATTTAACACTGTACATACACTTAGTAATGGCCCAACAGTAGCTTGCATGAATCGCTTTTCCCCACACTCTATGCTGGAATGACTGAATAAATACAGTGAAGTAGAAACAAAAAACAGGGATAGAAGAGTGAATTGAAAGATGAACAACTACTCTGGACAAATTAAAAGACTAACCAGTATAATTAGTCAAATAAAACTCAGATCTTGGAACATTGCAGAGATTAAGTACAAGCTAATGGATAAGGAGTGGGTTGATGGTACTAAATCTTTACATTTATTGTGCCTCCAGGAGACATGGCATACCCAAACACCATATATTGATGGCTTCTTAAGGATCTCTACCCCATCTATACCTTCACTGTCTGGATGAGCTAAGGGGGCCTGGCAATCTTTATCTCTACCATAGCACTGATAGAACTCAAAAAAGTGTATAATTAATCCCCTTACTTTCAATTGGCCCTCCTACTAGTGGGTAATATTCAATGTTTTATTTTGCTAAACTATTATAATAATATCTTTAATGCTACCAGCTATAAAGTTGTGGAGGAGCTAGGGAAAGTATTGGCTAACTTTGTAAAGGGGGTGGTTCATGAACACAATTACATCTGGGTTTGCAGAGGCCGGCCCCTAAAGGGGGCCTCGAGGGCCGGCGCCATAACGGACGCCAGCGCCCAGGAAGGATCCGGTTCTAGCCGCCGGGAAGGGCCCTAAACTGGAAGGGGCACTCTCGTTGCGGCAACAACTTGCGCCAGGATGGCGCCTAGGAACTCGGCCAATAGGGGGGCCAGGTGAGGTTTGACCTGCCCCCAGGTGGCAGACCCGCCCTTTCATGGCAGGAGAATCGTGGAGGAAGTATAAGACGCCGCTCCCCCACACTGCAGCTCGTCACTACATCGTGGAGCTGGGGGAGCGGCGCAGAAGAATTGGTCGTTGTTGGCCGCAGTTTTATTGGGATTATACACAAACGGGTTATCCGATCTCCGTTAGGATGGACCATGGTCACATTGTGTCATTTGCGAACTGCCATATCTGGGTCATAAATCATATCTGGGTCATAAATCATATATGTCATCATCATACTGTGCAGATCATATTGTGGGTCATAAATCATACATGTCATCATCATATTGTGCAGATCATAATGTTGTACATTCAGTTCGTAAATGGCACGCCTAAAAAAACAGTTATTTTTTTAGTCCTTGGTAGTCCTCTTTGTCGTGTTACTTCTGGGACCACCGTTCGGTTGGTCACCCACGCCCTCTGCGTGTAGGGAGGGGTAGCTTCTCCAAGGAGTTAGGCCCCCAGCTTGCTACCTTTTTGCGCCCTGCCGTCCGGCCGGGTCTGGGCCGCGAGCGCCGTCTCAGTTTGCTACTCCCCTCCTTGGCCCGGCCACCTCACCCTGCCGTGCGGCATCCCAAAATGAGTGGCCCACTTCCTACACACCGCCCTGTCGGTGTGTCTCCATAGCCAACCGTTGTACCAATTTCCGCCACGCCGCAGGGAGGCTAACGTCTTCCTGCGGCTCCCCCCTTCAATCGTGATTTTTTGTGACCCGCACGAGCCATTGCACCCCTTAGGTTATTCAACAGGACTCTCAAACCTTTCTTCTGACAGGTGGACTCTGACCTGGACATATATCTCCGGGCGACCGCGGTAAAACCACGCAACCTGTCTGATGGATACCGTACCGTCGGTCCTGTAAAATCTCAGCGCCCCTCCGCCGTCTCCTGCTGAAAAATCTCTGACCATCCGATGGTTGCACCGCTTTACCCCGCGGGCGCTTTTCTGGTTGCCCACAAGGCGTGGCGGCGGCGATGGAGGCAGCTGCTGTAGCCGCGCACAGACACAGGGTGGCGCAGGCGGTTAAATACAAATTTATATGGCGTCCACTGTAAGGCGCAAGGGCCTGCTGAGGGGCAGTGCCTTTTTTCTAGATAGAGCGGCAAAAATATCCGCGTGGATGCAGCGAAGCGGCTTCGAATCAACAAACACCTCAGGATTTCATATCGGCTCATGTTGTGCTGCCAGCGGGGGTGCGCCGGTCTCTCGCAGCCCTTCCAAGGCACTTGGGGAAGCAGGTTAGTTTAGGAGAGCCGGTACATTCGCACCCCAGGGTTGCCTTTATTCAAATAGGCTTTCTGCTCAGCGGAAACACAAGAGTATCGATTATGTTTGGGTTGCATGCTGTGGCAGGGAAACAAATGACAAATGAAGAGGAGGCGGAGAATGAATGCAACAGTTTTTTCACCAGTAGCTTTGACTCCGCGCCAGCTGACCGTTTTTAATGGCTGGACATGTGTTTAGTGTCCACAATGCGTTGTGGGAATTTGCGGCGCTTGGGGTTAGAATACCAGCCGCGAAGGCATAGCAAACTCAAACCGGCACGCTGAAAGGGCTGGACAGCCACACGCAATCCCTGTGCTCCGCACACAGCTTAATACCGGACTACACAGGGAGAGAACAGGGTACGACGCCATCACACGTAATGTTTATAGTAATTCTCTGTGCTCATCGCTACATATTATGGCCGATATAGGGCAGCTTGCGGAGGCAGAGCTATGGAACTACCCACAGGGTGCACCAGCAGCACGCAAATGTATTGGCGTCCCCTTAGCCTCCTGTGGTTGCGGCAGGTTCGGAGTGATCACATGACCAATCCTAGTATACGCCCAGTGCTTTATAATGGAGAATGCATACGGGACAAATGCCTGTTTCCAAGGGGGTTGGAAACATGTTCTGTGACAACCATTGCGTGTCATCCAATTTGGCATGAGCAGGACACATGGTCTACGGGCTCTTAATTGCAAGAATTTGCATTGTTATAAGCAGGAACCAGTGACAGTGAGACAGTTATAAATAAGCAAAGGGAACAGGGGCATGGTTATCAATAACTTTTCCTTCTTTGAAGCACTTTCGCAGAGAGTGTAAAGTTAAAAAAAAAAAAGTAGGTTTTAAACCTACTCAGAAATATGCTACTTCCAAAAAAAAAAAAAAAATAATAATAATCTTTAGTATTGGCCCACCATTTGCATAACGAGGACGTTATCACCTACGCGGTCAAAGCACAAGATGGTTTACCTTCAGAAATGAGATAGCTGACCTACGTAGCACATACAAGTAGCGAGAGGTTCATTAACTCTCTGATCCAGGTAATTCGAACAGCCTGCCCATCTCTTAATTGCTTCAAAAAAAAAAAATGGGGCAATGAAGGTGCTTCTCTTGCCATGCACCTTTCGAAGGTTCCTACAGCCTTGTTTCAGAGCTACTCCGGAAGGGAGCATTAATGTACTGGAGAATGTTGAACCCATTTATTCACCGTACCTCACATTATAAAGATGTATTTCAAAGGTGCAGCTGCGTTACGCAAGGTTGTTTAACGTTGGGTGCTGTATCATGACACCATTTGCTGCAGCTGACTGTCTCTCAATTTTATTTCCATGTATGGCCCATGGCGAGCTGAGACGAAGCTGAGGAGGCCGAACGGTGAACCAGTGTACAAATATGTAACGGCAAGGATGGAGCTGCGCACGCCATTGACAGCAGGCTGCATATAAAGAGCAACGGAAGTGGAAATAAGAGCGGCACAGGAAGGGGGGAGACGCAGGAAGAAGTAAAGCCTCCCTGGCGGCGTGGCGCATAAGAGGTACAGCGGATGGTTATGGAGGCACACCGACAGGGCGGTGTGTAGAAGGAGGGCCACTCACACTGGGATGCCGAACGGCAGGGTGAGTAGGCGGAACAAAAGGGGGTAGCAGACAGACGACGCTCGCAGCCCAGACCCGGCCGGACGGCAGGGCACAAAAATAGACTAGCAAGGTAGCGAGTTGGGGCCTAACTCTGGGGAGAGGCTACTCCCCACATGCAAAGGAGCATGGAAACCAACAGAACAAGTTGGATCACAAAAGTGCCAAGAAAGGAGATACGCCTCCAATTTATGGCGGTCCATCACACAAATGATTTATGGGACACAAATGATTTATGACCCTGTGGTATGCAAATAAGTGATGACAGATAATGATTTATGACCGACAGAATGATTTATGACCAACAGTATGATTTATGACAAATGATTTATGGCAGGCAACGCTAATCATGTATGACGTCCAAGTTATCATAACACAAAATGATTTATGACATGCAGATGATGTAGGACGCATGATTTATGATTTATGACATGTAGACGATGTAGGACGCATGATTTATGATATGCCATGATAACGATTTATGACCCTGGCCATAAAAGGGATGCCCAGGGGACAAATGTGTTGGTATACAATGGTAATAAAAACTGCGGCCAGCAACGACCACAAAAACTACAACTCGTGTTGGCTGTGATTTTGGTAACATGTCTGTTTCTGGAGTGGGCCCTGTGCGGGGGTTACGGACATTTCAACATTTGTAAGTGCAGATATTCAGGAACAAGTGTTTGTGGCTTCACTGACATTACAGGGAATAATCAACATAATTTCTCTCATAACAGCTATGGGTAAAGGCTAAATGAGCTCCTGTGTAACTATAATCTTGAAATTTTAGTATCCAATGGGGAAGAAGGTGAAGCATCAAAACCAACCTTTCAAGGAAAAGGCAATCTATCGTGCAATAGCCACATTAGACTGTCAACCAATGGCCTCAAAAACTGTGGTCAACGCTATATATTGAATTCATAAGGCATAGTGACCACGCTTCCTTGACTCTGCCCATGAGCATCACAATAAATAGAACTGAGGATACATTACTGGCATTAAATATAGCTGTAGCTGGGAACAACAGTGTCAGTATAAAATGGACAGGCATAAATGAAGATTTCATGTCGCAAAAGGTGGTCAAAGATAATAGAAAAATCTCCTCTATCTGCACTTATATAAATTCCTCTCCTGATGTGGATGTGGCTATGTTTGATAAAATGACAATAGCGATAGCCTCTCACCTATAAAAAGACAGCAGTGTTATTAAGAGGCAGACTAAAGAATGGTTCGATCAGGAACCAAGAATTAAAAAAAGCCCTACATACAGATCCCAGAGATTGTATATTAATTGAAGTCGTTTAATATCTATCCTATCAGGCATTAAAACAAAGGAAGAAAGAGGAACAGGAGCAGACTTGGTCCAAATTGAACCAGGCGGCTGACAGGGATTCCACGTCATTTTGGAAGGTGGTAAACTTACCAATGTCAGAAAGATGAACAAGACCCCATAATCAAAACAGTCATGGCCCATGTAATTGGCTTGCACATTTTGGTGGAATTTTGACTATATCAACTAATAACATAGAAGAGCCAGCCCCTAAAGACCCCATACCTTTACAACAGATTGAGTTAGAGGAGGTAATACTGGCAATCGATAAAATGAAATATGGTAAGGCCCCGGGACCAGAATGGTTTCCAGCCGATGCATATAAAAAACACGTAGCTATGGGCACCTACATTGACTCAGGTCTGCAACGCAGCCACTAAAGGCTACGTAACTAATACATGATCAGACAGCATATTTGTTCCAATATCTAAAAAAGACCATTAGGGGGACGTGAGATGCTACCGTCCCATATCCCTTCCAGACTCAGCAGTAAAGCTCATGGGGCGAATAGTACTTGGAGATTGGAAGCTTGGGCCACAGATAATAACATCTTGTCAAAATCTACCCCAGGTGACATTAATTCTTGTCACCATTATCTGCCAAATTGATATCCAGAGTAAGGTATGGGAGGGAGCGTGCACCCCAAGTTTTAAGGTGTCCAGGGGAATCAGACAAGGTTGTGTGATTGCACTTCTTCTCTCATTATTTATTAACAGGATTAAATACCTCCAAGAATTGAATACGGACGCCCCGAAAGTAGGCTCTCGTTCAACTCCTCTGCTCCTGTATGCATATGATGCAGTCTTAAAATTCAGAACTGCAAATGGTTTACAACAACAACTGATTGAAGCTTTTGCATCATACATGGAACAGAGAGACTTAAAACTAAACCTGTCCAAGACGTTTGTGGTGGTCTGTGAACAGGGTAGGGCTAAGAAAAAGACCAATCATGTGAGGGAACATAAGCTATTTGAAGTACAAAGCTTCTCCTATCTAGGCATCCTATTTTCACTTAACAACTGGGGTCTTCATTTAGATCAGACAAGATTTACACTAATCCAAACCATGGAGGCCATTTTTAGATTCTAATAAGTTAGGTAGCAGACCTATACACAATATGCTTAAACTATATGGTAGCAAATGCTATCAGTAGAAACCTATGGCTCTGTAGTGTGGGACAATGTAAGCGCAAATACATTACAAATCTGTGAAAAATCTTTTTTCTGCGGCATGTTGGCTGTAACAAGGTCTACCTCTGTAGATCTCCTACACAAGGAATTGGATACACCTTATGTTGCTGATCTATTACAAGCTAGAGCTATATGCTCCTGGCATAACACCTGGTGCAAGGAGTGCACACAGTTTACCAGGGATATAATTAAGGATGATTTAACATTGGATCATTTTAATAAAATCCCATGGCTAGTGTATATGGAAAAGCTACTGAATCAAATAAACAAAGATCTTACAGTGACAAAACCTGAAGGAATTCTGCAATACGGTAACAATTCAATCAAACAAATGTATATGGAGAAACAACGTCAAGACAGAGCCTGTAGAGAACAGAAAAAAACAAGTGTGTCAAGATACATGGCTTGTTTAATGTTGTCTGGTAAACCTGAATACCTAGTCAAAGTTACTAATACTCAAGACAGATTTTACATGACAAGGCTACGACTGGGTACAATTCATGAACTGGTGGCATTCCCAAAACATGAAAAATGTCAGAAAAGAATTCACAGATATCCATGTGATGGGAAAACGACTCAGTCCACGATGCACTTTATGTTGTTCAGCAAGTTTTATCGAGATATTAGGTTCACATTTTTATGGCCAATTTTTACGTCAAAGAATCTCTCCTTCTATAAGAATGACATGAATTTTATATGCACCCTTGATAATGAATTAGCATGTCGAGCTGCTGCAGGATACATAAACTGGGCTATTAAAATTAGCAAATCTCTTGTAACTCTGGATAATCTAGTCCATGAAGAGGACTGAATGGTGATCTTAGGTTTGATAATACTTTTAATTATGAGAAAGCAAGATTATGTTTATTGATGTAGTTTTAGCAATTAATGGAACGAACTTTTAAGCTATAATGTATGGTATTATGTAAGAAAGAAAAAACTTTTTATTGCATGATAGCTTTAGTCTATGTAATTTTATGGATCGACAAAAAGATTTGAATGAAGATATATTGATGGATTGATGCACAATTGCTTAGAAGAGTTAAATCTGGAGTTCAAGAAAGAAATACTGCAATTAATCCTAGGGTGAGAGAGTGTGTGCATTTATGAACATATTCAGAGTGTAAGCAATGAGAAATGATACTCAGAAAACATTCTGATAACAATGGGCTACTGTGGCAAACAAACTTTGTTTGAACTTTTTGAGTTGTACATGGTTTACTAACAGTGCTACATGAACTGCTTTTGCCGAGACCCAGGTGCATGTTGGATGGTCTGGTATTGATCTGTGGTGTTGCATAATCAAAAATAAAACTGGTCCTAAGAAAACAATTACAGCATACATTCACACAACCATCATCTATAGTAGATGAATACCATGCTTTAACATACATACATTTACATAGGTCATGTTACATACACAAGGCAATTAAACATGATGGCAACAAAGTGAATACAGATTAAAAAATGCACAAACTATTTGTCTAAACTAGCACAACATTTAAGATGAATTTTAAGTTTGTGATATGTGGAATTAGTGGCTGAATATCATTATTGCCAACAAAGTCCACTAATTATGGTCAAAACCTAAGCTCAGTGGGTTCCGTAGATATGATGCCCTTGCTTTGTGCCTCCTAGGAGCAGATCGTCTTTGTGTTAAATAGACTCAAGGTCCAATAGCGAAGCAAGGCTAGAGGCCACGGCTTGTCATCAGTGCCTGCTGCTTGTTGTCAAAATGTGTTTTCCCCAGATTCTAAGGGCGAGGGACCAGACAGAGGCATGGCTGAAGTTGATTACTATTCATTGCAATGGCCAACGCCTGACCTTAGAGGGCGTTTTACTTTAGCAAGTGGTCAAAGCATAACATTAAGAACATCAATTGAACAACCACTGAAACCAAAACGTGTTGGATGCTTCATTCTGAAATAGTTTTGTAATAAGATTTAATAAACAATTTGTCTAGCTTGATTTCTATAAAAATCCTGTACAGAAAAATAGCAAATACATATTTTTCGTTGAAATCAGAACCTTTGGTTGTACATTCATAATTGTTTAAACTCTTCTTAATGGACTTGTTAACCTGGTTTCAAAACTTGGAGAAAGTGTCTATGATTGTGTAACAAGATTAATCCTGCTGCAACTTACAAGGAAGGCACATCACATTAGTATACCAAAAAATAAAACTCACAGCAGGTGGGTGGAGTCCAACATTACTGTGCAGGGGATAAACGCTGTCAAGAGAAGCTTCTTCCTCATTTCCAAAGTCTATAAACAGTAGTTGTGATTTTTTACATGCGATATCTACATCCTGAACCACCACTCGACACCAGCTCTGCAAAGAAAAGAACACATTCACACAAGCTGACAAGAATGCAAACACTTATTGAAATGGTACAATTCCCTCACTATATCAACTTCATTTCATAGTCCTACAGACAATTTCTTCAGATGTATGAACCATCCATGCTAGCAGGGAGAACGATACATTTCCTGCACAGTATTATACAATTTGGTAAAAAAAGTATACTTTTACTGCTCCATATCAAAGGTCCCGCCAGCAGCAAACTTTCTGACTTGCATGAATTCAGTATACTTTCTCTGTGCGAGAATGATTGTACTGAGCAACTTGCACAGACACCAATGCACCCAGTCCTGCCTTACGACTTATGGAAAGAATACTGTGGCGCTTATCTATATTTTAGAGAACTGACCTGCGATCTTTGCCTTTGATAATGTATCAGATTTTAAAATACAATCTAATCCTGCTATGAGATTTTCTGCCTTTGTATTATACTTTCAGAATCATATTAGTTTGTTTATTCTTATTTACTAATATGATGTACAGTCCATTTGGGTACAACATTTCACATTGCCATTTTTTGCCAGCCCTTGAACACACTGACAGAGATGAGAATTCTGCTGAATCTCTGAAGGACAAAATGAGCAGTGTCACTGGACTATTGAGCTTTTGAGGATGGCGCTCTATGCTAATATCAAGGGAGAAATGTACGAAGTTATTTCAGCTGCATTCTTCACTGTGACAATATAATGTAGGATTTATTAGAACAATTTCCCATCATATTGGGACTTTATTTCGTTTAATTTCCTGTGCTAATACTCTAGTAATATTAAATGAATTGGTACAGTAAACTATACAATTTTTAATATATAGTACCTGTATATATTCGAGACTGCTTGAATCCTGTCAATTGTGAATGGTAAGGAATGGAATATATAAATCACTGTTGGGTATCTGGAAGGCTGCTGCTAGTCAATAATAGATCCTGGTAAGAGTTTCAGAGAGTTCATTCTCTCAACTTCACGATCCAACAGGGTGTCATTAAGTAATCCACTATTTCATCCAATAATGCTTGGAAAAAAACATTATTAAGCCTCCCCTAACTCTTGCAGAGAAGCTGTAAATTTCAGAATGTAGGTGTTGTAGGTCTAGTTGTTATTATCTCCCCGGTTGGTCATTGGCTGTGAAGCTCGCGCAGCTGACTAGTCACACTCTGTATAAACGGGACGTCAGCACCATAGCGCGGCACTGACAGCTTCGCTTCCTCCCATGTCGGTCACCTGTTCCTCCCCGCAAGTTCCTTATTTACAATAAATACTATTACTTCCAACTTCAGTGATTAGTTCGTATTTATTGTGAACATTGTCACTACAATATGGCGACGAGGACGGGATGCGAGTAATATTGGAACTTGTGGAGGAGAAGTTACGAGGAGGTTTCTTCACTTAAGGCAAGTCGTTGATACTCTGTATTTCCCAAGAGTTTTCATCGTTCTAACTCAAGTTTATTTCTGCGGGTTGTGTTTAAGTATTCCTTGAAGATTCTGAGCTGCTGATTGAAGACACGGGATGAAATGAGTCCGGTGAAGATTCGGTCTTCCGAGTTGAAGGTATTTGACTGAAGCGGAGCGATTGAAGCAAAGCGCCTTCTAAGCAGCTGACTGGAGAAATTTTTCAGGCAAGTTCGGATGTTTTGTGTGGCTGTGTAATTGTACGGAGGGTAACACAGTTTTCCTGCATTGCAGTTTTGGTGAAGTAACGGTACGCCTGTGAAGAAACGGTTGTCAGGACCAACTGTTATCTGTCAACCGTCTTCGGCATGTTTACGTCAGCGCGTCAGCTTCAGATGTATTGAGAGCGGCATCAGCTGAGTGTTGAAGGGTCGCGCAGACGTCATCACGCACAGTCTTGTGCGTGCCGCCATTTTCAAAATATTTTTCTCCTCACATTGTCGGCAATTTCTCGTTACAGTTCTACACGTCAAGTATTTCAGTGAAGTAAAAGATTTTCAGGTATTTCAAAGATAACGTTTGTCTACAGGAAGTGGAAGTTTATTCTAGGTGTTATTGTAATTTATTAAAATTGCGTGGTTTATTAAGAAAGAGACCCTTGAAGAAGACAGTATTCAAATGGCTTATGAAAGCAGTTTCTGCGCTCCTGCGCATTTCCTTGAAACTCCAGGCAAGCCTGTAATGTCATGGAAAAATTGGTACATGGCTTTTGACAATTATTTGGTGGCAATAAACGGTAAAAGATTTGAAGCTGAGCGCAAAAAAGCTATTCTTTATGGGTTGTTAGGTGTCGCCGGGCAGGAAATGTTTAATAGTTTGCCCGAGTATGAACCAGACCCAGGACAATTTATTCCTTTCGACGAATTCCAAGAGGCCATCAAAAGGCTTGAAAGACAGTTTGATGAGGAAGAAAACATAATGGTTGGAAGACATAGATTTGTAATGAGGAAGCAAATGGATTCGGAGAATGTTGAAGAATATATAGGCAGTCTAAGGGTTTTAGCTTCCAAATGTGGTTTTGGTGACAGAGTTGACGAATATTTACGTGATCAGTTCGTATTTCATTGTCATGAAATCAAAATTCAAGAAAGATTATTAGCTTGTAAAAATCCCTCTTTGTCTGAGGTCATAGACATCGCTAAAGGGATTGAACGCTCATTGGAGGGTAGAAAAGAGTTGGCCAAATCTAATGTTGCGACTAATGCCAGTATTTCATATGTCAACGATAGAAGAAGAAGAGATGGTAATCGTTTTGTCAAATCAAATGTGGTGTCTAATCCTACGAATTTTGTATGTTTTAGATGTGGTTCACACAACCACAAAGCAGATTCAGTGAGCTGCCCAGCTACAGGGAAAAGATGCACGAGATGCCAGAAGGTAGGGCACTTCGCAAGTGTTTGCGGTAACTTTGGTCACAAGAGAGTTGAAAGAGCTATAGTAAATGTTATAGAAGAGTTCGAAGAAGATATGTGTTCAAATATTGTATTAGCGTTAGGTGACAGTTACAATGATATAAAAGGTCCTATAGGTACGGCACATGTTGGAGAGGTAGAACTCAATATCATGGCAGATTCGGGATCACCTATATCTATTATATCAGATAAACAATTTTTGAAGTACTGGCCTAATACTGATTTGTTAGCACCAGATGTCAATCCCAGAGCATTTGGTGAACATGATATAAACATGTTTGGATTTTTTTTTGATGTCTTAAACATTAAGGGCAGATGCATTGAAACTAAGATTTATGTAGCGGAAAAAGGTAGAGATATAGTGGGATGGAGAGATCTTGCTCAGTTAAAAATCATACTCAAACCAGGTGCAGAGGATCACATCGTACTAGACGATGGTTTTGTATCTCTCATTACCTTACCCACTGAATCCAAGTGTTTGAATTTTTTGGAATCTGACGGAGAGTTATCAGTCATTTTGAGTAAGTATAAAAAGTTATTTGAAGAACGGATAGGATGCGTGAAAGGATTCATGCATAGTATTGTGTTAAAAAAAGATGCTTCCCCTGTAAAACACAAGGTAAGACCATTACCCTTATCTGTTAAGGAAGATTTACGTTTGCTATTGGAAAAACTTGTCAAAGAAAAAGTTATTGAACCTGCCGATTCTGCAGAGTGGGTTTCGGGCATTGTTTTAATTAAGAAGAAAAATGGAGAGTACCGTCTGTGTGCCGATTTGAGATGATTAAATAAGAACATATTGGTAGATTGTTTCCCGTTACCTAGGATTCAGGAGCTTTTAGCCAGCACATCGGGATCCAAGTACTTTTCTTTGATCGATCTCAAATCGGCATACCACCAGGTGAAGTTAGACGAGAAGTCCAAAATGTTAACTACCTTTATCACTCCTTTGGGAGCGTTCAGATATGTTCGTCTTCCTTTCGGTTTGGCTTCTTCTGCAAGTGTCTTTCAGAAGTTAATGGAGAACATGTTCGGCGAGATTAAGGGTGTACAGAAGTTCCGGGATGACATTCTGGTTCATGCTGATTCAGAAGGCAGACACAACGAGATCTTGAACACGGTTTTGCACAGGTTACAGGAGAGAGGTATGACTGTTTCAAAGGATAAATGTAAGTTTTTGAAAACGGATATCGAGTATTTAGGTCATGTGCTCAGTGCAGATGGCATCAAACCTAAACTTAATCTAGTACAAGCTATAACTGATGCTCCCAACCCTGACAATAAGGATGCACTTAGGTCATTCTTGGGTTTGAGCGAGTTTTATTCTAGATTCATTGAAGGATATGCCAAATTGGTAGAGCCTTTAAGGTCATTGTTACGCAAAGGACAGAATTTTATTTGGGAAAAGCAACATGAAGTTGCTTTCAATGTAGTCAAAGATGCTATTGTTAAGGCTCCCACATTGAAACCTTTTGATGCACAAGGTTGTAATGTCATTACTGTCGATGCAAGTTCAGTAGGAATTGGTGCAGTATTTACCCAGAAAATAGGTAAGCTTTCCCATACAGTGGCTTTTATTTCGCGAAGACTTAATGATACTGAGAGAAACTATAGTACCATAGAAAGAGGCTCTAGCTTGTGTCTGGGTAGTTGAGAAATTAAAAATGTACTTATGGGGCAAAGAATTCAAATTTGTCACTGATCACAAACCCCTCACATTTTTGTTCGACGGATATGGTAGGGGCAACGGAAGAGCTTCTTCCAGATTGGTAAGATTATTAGCAAGGCTCCAAGAGTATAATTTCAATATAAAACATATTTCAGGCAGATGTAACATTAGAGCTGATTGTCTTTCCAGGTTACCTACAGAATGTCACGATAAACAAGTAGTTGAAGAAACAGAATGTGTAGTGTCTACTGTAGATGTAATTCAACAGAGCAATATGACCATTTCTAATGAAGAATGGGTAGAGGCTATGGGTAAGGATGTAACTTTGTCTAAGGTTAAGAATTATATGTCTACTTCATGGCCCCCCATACGTAATTTGTCTTCAGATCTTAGAACATTTGTACAAGTAGCAAATGAGTTGAGCATAGCAAAGGGATGTATTAGAAGAAGAGATTTACTTATTCCTCCCACCAGTGTCAGAAACAGAATTATAGACATTGCTCATAAGTCTCATTTGGGTGCCACCATGACCAAAAGGCGCATCAAAGAACATTACTGGTGGCCAGGCATGGACATGGATGTGAACTTATTCGTAGAGAGATGTGAGGCCTGCACTAGATCTGATAAGCGTTGGAAATTGAGATCTCATGAGATGCAGCTTGTGTCCATCCCTAGTTCTGCGTGGTGCAAGATTGCCATCGACATGGCAGGACCATTCCATCTGTTGGGACAGAATGAGAGATTCATAATCGCAGTCAGTGATTACTACTCAAAGTGGATATACCACAAATTCGTAAACACCATTGACTCTGACACTGTCATTGAATTCCTTCTTACGTGTTTTGACATTGAAGGCAGTCCACGTATTATTGTTTCGGACAATGGTAAACAACTTACGTCGACCAAAATAACTGAATTCTTCAAATCTCATGGAATCACACAGGAGAAAACGCCTTTGTATTCTCCCAAATCTAATGGGCAAATTGAACGCGTCAACAGGTTCCTCAAGGAAGGTATCCAACTTGCCCTGTCATCTAAGTTACCTGTGAAAGAGTTTATAAGAGAGAGGGTGTTTTCGTACAACACAACTCAAAACTCAGTCACAGGTTTCTCTCCGTTTTTTCTGTTGAGGGGAAGGAAATGTGATCAGGACATTACTCCTAAGTTTCTGTCATCAGATATGGTTTTGCCCCCATCCATTGTTATTGACGATGATATACTGCATGTTAAAAAAAAAATAACAGATTGTCAATTGAAAAGTAAATTATACCATGACCAAGTGCATAGGGCCATTTGCAAAGAGTTCTTCAAAGGAGATTGGGCGTTGGCCACCAAGCCTGGTCATCAGGTCAAAGGAGAATCCAAGTATTTTGCTCCCGAAGAAGTAGTGGAGGTTTCAGAAAGTGCTGTGCGGCTTAAACATGCAGGATGGCGAAATAAAAGTGATGTCATCAGAGTTAGCAAACAGCAGGCAGACGTTTGGATAAGTAATCAAGCGGGTGGAGGAGGCTCTGATGAGGGGTACTCATGGTTAAACACATTAAAGGGCAATGAGGAGCACGTACCCATTACCAATGCAGTCAGATTTAGAAATGTAAATGAGTCATTTTGATGGTGAAAGTAGAAAGGAACACAGTTATTGTGATAATAATGATGTTCTTGAAATGCGAGTATATGACACAGAAAACATTGACCAAAGTAATACGTTTGACACTGTGAACAGTGATGTTCAATGTTCAGAGTTTGCTAGATCTTCCAATGAAGAGTGTATACATGGAGGGTGGCAAGGAACATGTACCAAGTCGGGCAGGATTGCAAAATTGCCTAGTATGTACAAAGACTATGATGTGAGTTAGTTCTTCTTTTGAAAAAAAGGGAGATGTTGTAGGTCTAGTTGTTATTATCTCCCCGGTTGGTCATTGGCTGTGAAGCTCGCGCAGCTGACTAGTCACACTCTGTATAAACGTGACGTCAGCACCATAGCGCGGCACTGACAGCTTCGCTTCCTTCCATGTCGGTCACCTGTTCCTCCCCGCAAGTTCCTTATTTACAATAAATACTATTACTTCCAACTTCAGTGATTAGTTCGTATTTATTGTGAACATTGTCACTACAGTAGGCTTAGTCTAAAAGTACTGAGGTCACGTCTTGGCAACACAGACCTTCTTTGAAACAGGCAAGGCACAGTGCTCGTCATTAGCATCTGGAATTAGGTAATCTATCATAACATAGTCTGCAAGTCTGAAAGCTGCAGGTGTTGCCGTCGTCAAAATCGGTGGTTGACTAAGGTCACAGATGCCACTGTATAAGTAGAGAGGTAGCTCGTTACATTTTTTAAAAAGTTAGCTTTTTTGAGTAATTCAAAAACATCACAATAAACGATGTGTTGCACGCAAATTGCCACATTCCAAACATCACTGCCCGTCACTTTTATAAGTTATAAAATAAGCTGTAGGGGGGCGTGGCTTACGTGCCGCTGAGGATAGACGGCTCTCCCGTGAGCTCCGCCGAGCTACGGGCTTTCATTTCGTACTTTCACCTCTTCACAGCCGGAGAACGCCTGACTTTACAAGGTATCCACGGCGGAATATGCCCTGAAGTAAATAAATATGGACTCGGCGACTTTTAAGCCGTTTTCCGACAGAAGCACACTTCGGCATTTTTCTTCATCGTCGGGACGCGGGCGGCCGCCATTTTGAGCCGCCGACCCCGCGTCCACTCGCCTGCTCTCCGGCTGTATCCTGATATCATGGCAGTCTTCCTCAATATGATTGAAATATGCTGAATACCTCTCTGTTTTCCAATATAAGGTATGGCACAGCAGTTATTCTCCAGGCAGAGTTTTCAGTGATTTATCACCTCAGAACATTCGTTTTTATGGTTATGGAGGCTATTTTGAGTGCTGGACTTGTCGGGCATTATTTTCTGCGCCATCTACGAATACGACTGTTTTACCCTTCTGAATGCTGTCCACCTTGTTTTTTCTCATTTTTACCATGATACAGGGCAAATTTGCTGAGATAGAGAGCATTTTGTCCTTCATGTGAGGGTATCTTTAAACCTTACTGTGGATTCTAGGCATTCAGTGTAGGTGTGAGTTGCAGTTGCCATTTCTTTTTTGCTTTCCTGCGGTTGTGACCTTCAACTTTGTGCTTCTGCGACTCTCTATCTGTATTATTGGAGACTTTCACGCCATTCTCTTAAGTAGTCATACTATTTCTTTGTCTTTTACTGAGCTATCCACCATCGCAATGTCTCATGACGCAAGCAGTATTAAATCTACCCACACAGGCACAAAACCAAAGAGACCCAAAAATGACCCTCCCTCTCCTATCCATACGTCTCCTAATCCTGTTTTGGATTCCATGCTAGAGGAGGTACGGGGTTTACAGCCTTTCATGTCTGCTACTAATGAGAAGCTTAAGCAAATTGAGGAGAGATGGGTCGTTATGGAGGGTAAAGTCCTGAACCTAGAACAACGTGTCAGTGATATGCAGGATGCTTCTTCTAAAATTCCCCAATTGGAAAAAGAGATTAAAATGCTCAAGCTCCACACAGAGGAGCTTGAAAATCGCAATCGAAGAAATAACCTGCGCTTATATGGTGTTCCGGTGAATGTTGAGGGCTCAGACATGGTGTCGTTTGTTCGAAAAATCTTGCATGATCTTCTGGGCCTCCAACCTACGTCTCATCCTCTTAAAATCCAGCGAGCTCACCGCCTTGGGCACCTCACTTCCAATGCTTCTAAGCCTCGTGGTATTATTGTATTATTTCTTGAGTTTACTGAACTAATGACTGTGCTCAAATCTGCCAGACTTAAACGTCGTCTTGTATGGTCGGGCATAATATTTTTATTTCACAGGACCTTTCCAATGCAACCAATGCCCGACGAAAAGAATTTTTGAATCTTCGTCCTGAAATGCGACAGCTGAATATTCAGTATGATATTCTGCATCCATGTTTCTGCAAGATCACGCATAATGGACGTACCCGCTCCTTCGATGATCCCCAGAAGCTCCACGCTTATCTACAGTCTGTTTCCTCATCTGACATGGACACTAATGTTTGATTTATCTTTTGCAAGCCTGAATATGTTGGGGTTATCTGTTTGCTCTGGCTCTGCCATGGTTCTTTTCATCAGTCATCCTCTCTCTTGAGGTTTCTTGATTTCTTCCTTTTTCTGCCCGTTCTTGCTCTTCTGCTGCTCAACGGGACCCATGTCCTCTTTGGCGTTTCCTAGCCCCCGATGTATTGGCTATTTCTGTTCTCTAAGACCTGGCTTTTCTGCCTTGATCTGTCTTCTTGGTTCTTTCCTGTTGCTCCTTTCTTTTTTTCTTTCCTTTCTTTCTAGCTGTTTCTTCTCCTACATTCTCCCTCTGACTTGGGCACTCCCCCACTTCTTTCGCCCTGGACAGTCTGTTTTTCGTACTATGGCTTCTTTGGTTTTTGTTGTCACTCACAGTGATTTTGGTCATATTGAATCTGCATACTATACATGTATTGGGTATTTTCTCCCGGTGTAACGTTTCTCTTTGCTATGTCCTCTCTTGTAGATGTTCTGCTGCAGTGTATCCACCCCACATGTACTGCCCCATCCTTACCTTCCATCATGTGTAATTTTGTGACGTGGAATGTTCGAGGTCTTGGTTATCCTGTCAAGCGTCACAAGGTATTGTCTCATTTATCTAAAATTAATTCTCAAGTTGTTTTTCTCCAAGAGACTCATTGTACAGATGCTGAATCTTCTAAGTTAAAAAAGGCATTGGGTGGGTCAAGTGGTTTTCTCTCCTGCGGTTAACAAAAAAGGCGGTGTTGCGATTTTGTTCCATAGGGGGTTGTCGGCCCAAATCTTTTCCACTCAAAATGATGACGAGGGACGCTGGGTAATGGCAAAGGTTGTGATCCAAAATACAACTTTGGTTCTATTAAACATTTATGGTCCAGTTCGACCAGATCCCAAATTTTGGAACGATATCAAAATCCTTATATCTACTATGGACTGCCCAAATATTGTAATAGCTGGTGACTTTAATCAATGGTTAGATCCATTCTCGGATAGGCTCTCATCTCACAAATTTCAACCTGATAAGACTCATAAATGTTTCCAATTTGCCATTGCCTCGCGTCCCCTTTATGATGTATGGAAAATATGTAATCCTGACACCCTTGAATATACCTTTTTCTTGAATGTCCATCATACCCGTTCTAGGATAGACTATATTATGGTTAGTAAATCCCTCCTTCCCTCACTTCCAAAGTCCGATATTGGGTCCATTTTCCTGTCTGATCATGCCCCTGTTCATGCGGCCATTGATCTTACCCTAACTTCCTCCAAATTCAGTCGATGGAAATTCAATACTTTTCTATTGTCTGATGCGGTTTATGTTAAGGAAGCTACGGCTTTTATTAATGAGTTTTTTTATCCTTAATGACCCTTCTGACACCTCTATTCCTAATAATTGGGATGCATTCAAAGCTGCTTTTCGAGCATTTACTATTTCGTACGTTACAAAAAAGAGGAAAACTAATAGACTCAAATATGAAGACCAACTCAATAATATTAAAACTCTTGAACACTCGTATTTTTTCTCCAAATCCAAGGATGCACTTCAGAGTTTAATTAAAGCTAAGTCTGAGTTAAACAAAATTACTACAGTGGAAGCTTGTAATACCCTCTTAAAATTTAAATCCAAGTATCATGGGGGCCAAAACAAGGCTGGTAAAATGCTGGCGAACTATCTCAAAATCAAATCTGAACATAAAACGATTGGTCCTATTTTTAATGATCAAACTAATAAATTAGTTTCCTCAGATGAGGACATTGCGTAAGTTTTTCATAATTATTATCACAACCTTTATACAGATGACACTTACCCATCGGACTCTAACCTAACGTCTTTCTTTGAGGGTCTCCCCTCTCCTCCTTCACTCCCTGATGAATTTGCACAATTCGAGAAACTCATTTCCCTTCAAGAAGTCCTTCAGGCCATCTCTTCCCTCAAAAAATCTAAAGCTCCGGGTCCTGATGGATTACCTATTGAGTTTTATTCTGCATTCCATATTTGCGCCCAAATTACTTCAACTTTTTAATTCATTAATTTCCTCTGCTAAAGCCTCCGTCTCATTCTTGGAAGCCCTAACTATCATAATTCCCAAACCTGACAAGGATCACTCCCAATGTAAGAATTATCGCCCAATTTCCCTGATTAATTATGATTGTAACATTTTCGCTAAAATTCTTGCTTCTCGTCTAGATGCCCTCATCCCTCTTGATTAAAACTGATCAGGTTGGATTTGTAAAAGGTAGATTGGCCTCTGATAATGCCCGTATGTTTGCCAACATTATTTCACACAGTAAATCCTTTAAATCTCTCCTTGCAGCCCTGTCCTTGGATGCAGAAAAAGCCTTTGATTGGATCAACTGGCAATTTATGTTTCGGTCCTTGCAATGGTTTGGCTTTGGTCCCTTTTTTATTTCCTTAGTTAAGCTCCTTTACTCCTCTCCCCGTGCTAGTATTTTTGTTAACAACCAGTTTTCTAGATTTTTTTCTTTGTCTAGGGGCACGAGACAGGGTTGTCCTCTTTCCCCATTACTATTTATTTTATGTCTTGAGTTCTTTTTGGAACGTATTCGAATTAACCCCAATGTCCATGGTTTCAAACTAGCATCTGTTGAAACGAAAATCTCTGCTTATGCAGATGATATCCTAGTGTAGATGGCTAACCCAGTATCATCGTTACCACACTTCATGGATGAAGTTCGCCTATATTCTTCCATTTCAGGTTACAAACGTAATTATCCAAACAGAAGTCCTTCCCCTAAATTCCGTTTGTTACCAATACATGTTTGACTCTACTGACATTGCTTGGTGCACCTCCAAAATAAAATACCTTGGTATTTGGTTTTCAACTTCTCTCGTTGACACACAAGTTTACTTTTGATTCCCTTGTCAAGAAACTCCAATCCCTTCTCCAAAACTGGTCTCCCTTATTTTTGTCCTGGTGGGGTAGACTAGACACTATTAAAATGATGATCACGCCACATATTCTTTATACTGTATCTATGCTCCCCATAAAAATCCCTTACTCTTTTTTTGCTTGTTTGAATTCTATATGTTCTAAATTTTTATGGAATGATAAGCACCCCCGCATTGCTTTGCAAACACTCATCCGACCTAAAAATGAAGGAGGTGTTCGTTTTCCCAACTTCAAATTATATCACTCTGCCTTTATGATAAAACAATCTTCTTTAGCATATGATTTTTTGCTTTCTCCGATACCCAGATGGGTGGTGTTTGAACGCTCCATTGTTGAAAGATTTTTCGTTTCAGCATATTGTCTTTATGTCCAATTGTTCCTTTTTGTCCAAACACCCGGTACTGAAATATTCTCAGTCGCTGTTGCATGACACATTCACCAAAGACCTATCTCCCCTTCAATGCTTCTTATCGTCCAGTGTGTGGTATATTAAGTTTCTCAAGTATAAGGGCAAGTCTTTCTATTACAAATACTGGAAAGAAAAGTGGATTTCTTTTGTGCATCAATTCTTTTCCAATAACTCTATTCTTCCTTTTCATGAGTTGCAGACTTCTTACCAACTGTACATTTCATGTCTACAGGAGTATACCAACATAACTAATGCTATTCACTCTCACTTAGCACTCCTTTCACCCCCTGATGTTTTCCCCTCCTTCTCCTCCTTGTCCCCACTCTACCCGTTGTTCTCCCTACACCAACCAAAGCTGCCCTTGTATATAAATTATTGGGATCTACTGTTTCTGTCCGCCCCAAGTCCTTTGTTGAGATTGCTTGGGAAGCTGATTTAAATGTTTCATTTCCAATTGATGTTTGGGATCGTTTATGGTCCAAATTATTTAAAGTTTCTTTTGCTGCACGCATTACTCAATCCCTTTTTTTCATTTATCATAGAGTTGTTTTTACGCCTGTAAGTATTTCCAAGTTTTCACCTTCATCATCGTCTTTATGCTGGTCTTGTTCTTCCGAAACAGGTACACTTAAGCATCAACTGTTTGAATGCCCAATTGTCTTCTCATTTTGGAAATCTATCTGGGATATATGCATGCGTATGTTTCATTGTTCTACTACATTCACGTTCGCAAATGTATTTTTAGGGTCCTTATCAGATGATTTAGATTTGGTCTCATCTAATGCTAGATTACTTGATCTGTTCATTGCTATTGCTTTCAAAGTGATTTTATCTTGTTGGAAAGATAACTCCAAAATTTCTGTTATGACTTGGTGGAATTTTATTTGTGAGGAGCATAGGATTTCTGTTGCCTCTTCTTCTTCTATCCCTTTAAAAATTAAATCCGATCTCTTATGGTTCCCCTTTGTTAATTACCTCTCTTCTACTCCACCCACGTGAGTTCATGACTTGTTTTTTATCCTCATGTTCCCTCCTTACACTTGGCTTCTCTTTCTCCCCTTGCATATTTTTCTCTCTTTTTCCCACTCCCCCACCCCTCCTCTTCTCTCTATCTCTCTCTCTCTCTCCTCTTCTTTTCCTTACTTCTCTTTCCTCTCCTTATTAGTTATTCTGAATTTTTCATTAATTCTATTGCCTCATGTTTTAACTTATCATATTCATATACATTATTGTATGGTTCGGTTTGTGTTTTTGTTAAAACGTAATAAAAATTTCTTAAACAAAAAAAAAATAGAATAAGCTGTAAGATAACACTAGAGGAAAGGGTCAAGATTGAGTGCCTACATGAACGTCCCACTCAAACTACAGTCCATGATATGAAGCCCAACTTTCTGGACCTGTTTTGGGACCCGACCGGGATCGGGCACTAATATCTGGCCATGGTTCATAAAGGTCCGAAAGGGAAACCAGGTGGCTTCAAACCTGTTCATCCTATCGCACATCAGCACAGTTAACATTTCAAGGGCATGAACAGATCATATCTTCCCCTACCAAATGGACTATGGCGGGGCAGAGGGATATTTCTATAACTGCTTGAGTGCCACTTGTGCCGCAACCCTTAAGTGAGTAATAAGTTTCTCACGCAGGATGGTTAAGGGATATACACTAGTTTCTTCAGGGGTTACCCAACAAGAGTAGTTAAGGAGTGCAGCAGGCGCGTTCTATCAAATATACCTCTGATTTGAGAGGTAACGGGCCTTTCACTGTGTGTATATATGTATATATATATATATATATATATATATATATATATATATATATATATATATATATATATATATATATATATATTTCACCAAAGTGATCCTTCGACTCTGTGCGCTCAACTTGGGGTGCTCTGCAAAGGGGCCGGATCCTGGCCCAATTTACAATTTTCCACCAAAGATGCGGCACTCTGGGTTTAGGTTAAACAATTCAGGTTTATTTCTCCAGCTCGGACCAGGCTTTGTTCGCGGTAAGTGAGCGTTTTTCCCCAATTGGCGATTAAGATGCATTGTGGGACTAGTAGTTGTTACATTGTACATTTCATTTACATCATGTTTTGCATGCAATGTATAACCGCAATCATTTAAATTGATTATTTCATTTTCTACTCGCGCTGCATTTTTACGCGCAGAAAAGCTGTTTCATTCTCATATTATTGTCATATGCAGAATACATATTTAAACGGTATAGTACTCATTTAACTGTCATGAGTGTACTTTGAGATGTCTATTTCTGTACTTGGGTATAGTACCCCATTATATCATATGTGTGTCAATTTATGAAGATTGTCCGCATATTACAGTCTTTAGTCTAAATGTATATGAAGCTCCTCATCAAAGTTCATCCCACGGGGCATTTTTGTTTTAAGTCTGATTATGAATTTGGATTCAGTTTGGCGCAATTTGTGTAGTCTATTGCCTCCTCGCTCATCACATTTGACCATGTGTATTCCATAATACGGCATTGCTCTCCAATCACTTTTTTGACACATTGACATATGCTTAGCTGTGGCGTATGACATATCCCTATTTTTCACAGCTCTAATGTGTTCCAGTATTCGTTTTTTTAAAGCACAAGTTGTGCTTCCAATGTAACATGAACCACATTTGCATTGTATGATGTATACCACATGTGTGTAGGAGCAAGTGATTCTTCCTTCAATCAATGTTTTTTTCCCATCAGGTTCTTCAAAGGTGTTTTTATTTTGGCCAATCTTGCATGCTCTGCAGACATTACATTTTCTAAATCCATTTTGTTGGTCAGTGAGCCAATTGCTTTTATTTTCTAAAGTTTTTGACTTGAAGTGGCTTTTGACAAGATGGTCTTTTAGTGACAATGGCTTTTTATAGCTTATCATTGGTCCTTCGCCTACTATTTTTCCTATGTCGGGGTCCCCCGATATTAGATGCTAATATTTTTGGATCTTGCTTTTTATAATGCCACTTTCTTTACTAAAAGTTGTCACAAATCGCGGTGGTCCATGTGATTCATCTTTTACTGTTTGTGTAGTTAGTATCATGGATCTGGTTTTGAGTTCCACTCTTTTCTTACTTTTTTCCAGTATTCTTTCACTGTATCCTCTTGACCTTAATCTTTCCGTTGTTTCCATGATTTTGGTTTCTGCATCTTGTTCATTCAAGCAATTTCTTTTCATGCAAATAAATTCACCATACGGTATACTTGCAAGCAGCGGTTGAGGGTGGAAGTTGGTTCCATGTAGAATACTGTTTGTCGACGTTTTTTTCATGAACAGTGTTGTTTGTAATTGATTGTTCTCAACAAATATTTTCAAATCCAGGAAATCAATTTCTTGTTTACTGGTAGTGTGTGTGAAATGTAGTCCAATATCATTATCACACAATTTCGAAAAATATGTATTGAAATCAGATTCCGTGCCATTCCAAATTAAAAACAGATAGTCGATGTAACGGACCCATAGTATTGTCCTGTCCAGATCTAATTGGTTCGTGGGGTTCCATGTAATCGTTTTTTCCCACCACCCCATTGTAACATTGGCATAGTTGGGTGAGAATGAAATTCCCATGGCCGTTACGCACTCTTTCTTGTATAGTTGGTTGTTAAATAAGAATACATTGTTGGTAAGACATAACCTGATCATGTTCATTAACATTTCTGTGTGTTTACGTTCTCCGATGTTTCGCCGTTTCAAAAAGTAATTACATGCCTCTAAGCCAATTTCATGTTTTATTGACGTGTACAGTGAAACTGCATCTATTGTTACCAGTAGGTAGAGTCCTCACTCCACATGATGTCTTTAAGAATTCGTAAAAAGTCTCCAGTGTCTTTAATATAGGAGCTCATGCTCTTTGCAATGGGTGCTAGGAACAGATCTACATACCGAGAGATGTTTTCGTAGAGGCTTTGACATGATTCCACAATTGGTCTGCCTGGTGGGTCAATGAGTGTTATGAATTTTCGGCAGAAAATAAATTGTGGGGATTACTGGGTATTCATTCATTAAAAATTTCTTTTCATCTTCATCCAGTAGCCCTTCCTTTTGCCAATCATGTAATAATCCATTTAGTTGCAGGGTCATCCGATTTATGGGATTCGTTTGTAATTTACTGTAATTTTCTTGGTTTTCCAGTTGTCGTTTTGCTTCTTTTACATAGTTCTGTGTGTCCATCAGGACAATATTACCCCCCCTTGTCTGCAGGCTTTATAGTAAGATTGATGTCGTCATTTAGTGTTTTGATGGCCTGTCTTTCTCCTTTTGTGAGATACTCTCTTTTATTCCCTTTTCTTGTGTTGGAGAGCTTCTCTATTTCCTCCACTATAGCTTCTGAGAACATATCAATTCTATTGCCTGGTGACAGGATGGGACAGAATCTAGATTTTTTCTTCGGGTCACTTTAGACCCTCCGGTCAGTTCTAATATTTAGATCCTCCAACAACTGGGTTCCCGAAATTTCAGTCATCTCTTGGTCATACAGCAGTCCTAATATATTCTGGAGATCAGGTATTTCTTCAATCTGCCAGTTAGGATTGTTATCTGGTGGCTCTCCACCTGTTGTGTTCAACATTTGTTTTGGCCGTCGTGCATGAATTTTGGCTAATTTAAGCTTGCGTATATATTTGTACAAGTCAATTCTAATTGCAGTTGGGTTGAAGTGTTTTTCAGGACAGAATGAGAGTCCTTTATTTAGTAACGTTCTTTCTCCTTCTGTTAGAACATGTTGTGATAAATTAATTATCAGGTTTTCTACTTCCGATTCCTATGGGGATAGGACTTTTTTTCTTTTGGCTCTACTGGTTTTTCTTGTGTTCCGACAGCGGTGTTCTTTCCTCTTCCTCGGGGCTGGAACGATCCTCTTCCGCGGTCCCCTCCTCTGGACATGGATTTGTCCATGTTCCAGAGCAGCACTTTGTCTAAAAAATCAAAACAAGCGACAGTTGATTGCGAAACGCGTTGGTTCTTACTTTGCAATGCTGGAGTAATGACAACAGAATAAAAGGATTGGGAAAGGAATTTTTGTGAGTGCTGACTTATTCTCTTGAAAGAAGAGAGTTGTGAAATATATCGAAGCGGGGCTCTGCTTGTGGAAGTCAAAGCACCGGTGGAAAGAGCGCCATTGGACCGCAAAATCGAGCCAAGGCTGCGGATATATATATATATATATATATATATATATATATATATATATATATATATATATATATATATATATCTCTCTAGCCACGGATCCTCCCGAGTTTGAGCTTTATGCTAATTGGCTGTCAACACTCCAAACCAGGAAGTGTTGGCAGCCATCTTGTGCCTCGGTAGATCTGCAGCTCCACATGCCAAGAACAGATGCGTACTGGTAAGTAGCATTTTCCATTCGAGGCATATGAGCTGAAGATTCTACACTTTGCATCGATTGTGCAGCAGTGTCTCCCCCTAGCGGTGGTCACCTGTATCCGTTGCAGAAATTTGAAAGAGAGTTTTGAGGACACCTTGGCCTACTGCAGCTTGCTGCTTAGCTTGCACATCAACACAATAGTGTTTAGTGAAGGTGTGTGTTGTAGACCATGCTGCTGCCTTGCAGATGTCTTCTAGGGGAATGTTACCTAAGAAAGCCATGGAGGCTCCTAGTTCTTGTATAGTGAAAGCTTGAATCTCACTAACTCTTCTAAGAGAGGTAATAGCAATGAGGAAAGCGGTTTTCCATGTGAGAAATTGCAGTTCACATTTGTGTAAAGATTCAAAAGGGGGTCCCTTGAGCCTGGTAAGAACAATGTTTAGGTTTCACTCTGGAGAGGGTGGTAACCTAGGAGTAATAATTATTTGTAGTCCTTCCATAAAAGCTTTTATTGCTGGTACTCTAAACAACGACATATGTTGTTGGTTTTGTAGATATGCCGCAATGGCTGCAAGATGTAAGCGTATAGATGAATATGCTAGATTACATCTCTGTTAACCCCTTCCATGCTGATGACGGCCCCCAGCCGTCATGGCAGACAGTGCTCGTGTGCTGATGACGGCTGGGGGCCGTCATGACCATGCCCGCGATCGGAATGTCCAGCACAAGAGCGGAATTCCGACAGCGGGCAAAGGGTTAATGGAGAAGGTAACAGATAATATTTTGGATGGAAGCATCCAAAGGATCAATTTGATTATTAGTGCAGTAAATGGCAAATCTGTTCAATTTTGCAGCATAGCAAGCTCTAGTAGTAGGTATTTTGGCTTCTTTAATGATATTCATATAGTCTGGTGGCAGGTTAAGGTAACCAAACTAAGACTACAGGAGCCAGATTGCTAGATTCAGTTGACTTAGATCTGGATGCCTGATGTCTCCATGGTTCTGTGTTAACATGGATGGTGTCAGAGACAGTTTTTGGTGTGTAATTAGAGAGAGTTCTAGCAGTGTGGTGAACCACGGTTGGCGTGCCCATGTGGGAGCTACCAGGATCAGTTTGAGAGACTGTTATCTGAGCCTGCGTACCCCTAGTGGTATTAGTGTGATTGGCGGAAAAGCATACCCAAATCTGCCTGACCAGTTCATCCATATCGCATTGCCCTTGGACAAAGGGTGTGGAAACCTGGCGGCAAAGGTTGGACATTTTGCGTTTTCGTGTGCGCAAACAGGTCTATGTCTGGATGACCCCACTTGTAAAAGAATGTTTAGAGAACTTGCAGATGTAGTTCCCATTCGTGAATCTGTTGTGTCTGTCGACTTAACAGATCGGCTATCTGATTGTGAACTCCTGGAAGGTGTTCTGCAAGCAGATACATCTTTTGTGGAATGGCCCATCTCCAAATGTTTTGTGCGAGGTGGGACAGCTGCAGGGAATGTGTGCCTCCTTGTTTTTGTATGTAGTACATGGCTGTCATGTTGTCCGTCCGGATTAAGACAGCTTTGTTCTGCATGTGCATTTGGAAGGACTTCAGTGCTAGGAAAATTGCCAGCAACTCTAGGTGATTGATGTGAAGCACCTTTTGTTGAGAGGTCTATCTTCCCTGAGTTGTGTGGTGGAGCAGATGAGCTCCCCATCCTATCAGGGATGCGTCTGTTGTCAGTACGATCTGTGGAACTGGCTCTAGGAAAGGCCGCCCTTTAGAAAAGTTTTTGGTGTTCCACCACTGCAGAGAGCGATGTGTGCGGCTGTCCACCAACACCAGGTCAGTTAGTTGTCCTTGTGCCCGATTCCACTGATGTGCTAGACATTCCTGCAATAAGAGCATTTGCAGTCTTGCATATGGTACAATAAAAATGCAATATGCCATCATGCCTATTAGTTGCATGAACACTCTGGCTGGGAGAGAGTGTTGGTTTTGAAACCTTGTGACTAAGGCTTGTAAGATCTGTATTCTGGCTGGACTGGGATAAGCTAGAGCTGTATTGGTGTTTATGGTAGCCCCTAGGTATTGATGTACATGAGAGGGCTGGAGATGTGACTTGGTGTAGTTCATTGTAAACCCCAAGTCGTGCAGTGTTTGAATTGTTAGAGATGTGTGTTGGACACACTGATTAAATGACTTGGCTTTTATGAGCCACTTGTCTAAGTATGGGAAGACGTGGATATGTTGTCTTCTGAGATGTGCTGCTACTACTGCTACAAAAGGGGGTGGTGATGGACGGAGCATCTGAACCAATCAAACACTCACACCCAGTCAAAAGATCTGGGTTTAATCCATCACCGTTCTTTAGCCCACTCTGCCACCCCAGTTAAGACATGGCCATATGCAAATCAGTCTGACCCTGTGCCTCATGGGAACAGTCCAGCCCGAACTGCCAAGCCCTGCCTTCCCTGGACCGGAAACAAGCATCCAAGGACCGGTTTCTGGCATTTCAGCAGTCTTCAGCCCGGCTTGCTTGAATCCAGTGGCAAAGTGAGCAAAGGACTCACGTCTGAGCATACCCTGCCAACTTATGGCGAACATAGTGGTACACTCACACCCAGTCAACCGATCTCAGTTTAATCCATCAACAAGCTTCCAAGGACCAGTTTCTGGGTGTGAGTGTTTGATTGGTTCAGATGCTCCGTCCATCACCACCCCCTTTTGTACCGCTACTACTGCTAGGCACTTAACAATTGTGGTGCAGTTGTGACCCCGAATGGAAGGACTTTGAACTGATAGTGTTGTCCTAGTACAAATCTGAGATACTTCCTGTGAGAAGGATGTATGGGAATGTGGAAGTAGGCGTCTTTGAGGTCTGGAGTGGTTAGGAAATTGTCTTGTTGCAACAATGGGAGCACTTGTTGTAAAGTGATCATGTGAAAATTATCTGAATGTATATACAGATTGAGAGGCCTTAGGTCTAGAATTGGTCTTAGTGTTCGACCCTTTTTGGGTATTAGGAAATAGAGTGAGTAAACCCCTGTTCCTTGTGTTTTAACGGAACTAGCTCTATTGCATCTTTTTGCAACAATGAGAGAACTTCTTGTTGGAGCAGCGTTAGATGTTCTGTGTACATTGGACGCTGTCTGGGTGGTATATGTGGAGGGGTAGCTGTAAGCTCTAGGCAGTAACCATACTGGATAATTTGTCTTACCCACTTGTCTGTTGTGATGGAATTCCAGACAGGTAGGAACTGTGTTAATCTCCCCCCTACAGGAGTGGTATGCTGTTGGGGGAGCTGAAGGAAGTCACTGTTTAGTGGTGGAAGAGGATCGATTGTTTTTATTACCTCGACCTCTTCCCTTATTGTTATTCCCTCTGTAACCTCCTCTAAAATATCCTCAATTGGAGGATGTTTGCGTATTGTTTTTAAAGGAGAGGTGTGGCGTCACGGCCAGGGCGACTGACGCTGGAATCTGGGGATCAGGGTTCGATCCCCGGCTCCGGCGGCAGGTTAGCCCAGCACCATGCGACTCTGGGCAATAGCTTGCTTAATCTTCCCGACGGCCCCCAGCGCCTAGAGACCCTAACGGGTGATTGTGCGCTATACAAATGTGGATTATTATTATTATTATAAAGGAAGTTCAATTGTCTGCTCCAGTTTGTTTGGAGTCGTTCAATTGTCTGCTCCAGTTTGTTTGGAGCCTCCTCTATAAAAGGAGCGACGAAAGGAGCCTCTTGGTTGAGTGGACTGCAAAGCTCCCATAGATTTTGCAGTATCAGTGTCTTTTTTCATTTTTTCAAGTGCTACGTCTACCTCTGGACCAAACAATTGTTGTTCGTTGAATGGTTGATTTAAGATGGTTGTTTGCACCTCTTGCTTAAACCCTGAAATGCGTAGCCACTCATGTCGTTTAAGGAGGACACTAGTGTTTATTGCTCTAGATGCAGTGTCTGCTACATCAAGAGCGCACTTGATTGAGGCATTTGAAATAAGCTTACACTCCTGTATAAGGTAATTTGCCTGTGCCTTATATTGGTCAGGTAGATGTTGTAAAAGGGTTTCTAACTGGTCATAATGAGCCCTGTCGTATCTTGCGAGGTGGGCTTGTGTGTAAGCTATACACCATGTATTGCCAGCTTGTGCAGCCAACCTTTTGCCTGAATGTTGAGGGGGTTGTAGGAGCACTCCGAATTTTTACTGATTAATCAATCTTATACACTGGTGCTGCGATTGTTGAGGTGTGTCAGACCTGGTACTGAAGTTGGTTATGGTGAAATTGAGTTTCCACCCAATCGCGCACTGTTCACTTGGCGCCCTGGCGCTTTCTGTAGTAAACTACAGAAAGCGCCAGGGCGCCAAGTGAACAGTGCGCGATTGGGTGGAACCTTTTGCCTGAAGCATCTATTTTTGATTCCTTATCAGGAGGTGGTGCCTCACCTGATGTTTGTGAATTTGCTCTTTTTCTAGCATTTGAAACAACTAAGGAATCTAAGGGTAGCTGACCTTTAATATAAGCAGGATCCCCAGGAGCAGACCTGTACTTTTTTTCTATTCTTGGGTTTATGATCCTAGTTCGTACCGGATCTTTAAACACTTCTGGGGCATGCTTAATGACCCCTTTAATCATGGGTAATATTTGAACAGATTTTGATGAGTGTTCATAAGTGTCTAACAAAAAATCTTCCTCTGGCTCATCTGAGTGCATTGTTACATTATGATAGATGGCAGCCCTATTAAGTATATGTCCAAACCCAATATTATCTTCAGGAGGAGATGGTTTGGATGGATATGTATGTGGGTCAGGGATATCTGGTACATCTTGTGGGTTTGGATATTCCCAGTCTGGTACATCAGTAGGGTATGGAAAGGGCTCATCTGGGTCTCCCCCATCCCCTATGTTATACTCATCTTCAGTCTGTGGAGGTGAAGATTGAGGTGGAGAATTTTGTGGTGAATGAGCATGTGAACTTTGAGGTGAAATGTTAAAAGGAATAGAAGGTGAAAGAGAAAGTACAGGAGAAGAAGGGTGCATAGGTGATGTGGCAGAATCCTTCTTGACAAGCACTGGAGTTGAAAGTGCTGTATCTTTCTTCCTCTTTCTATGTGGGATAGTGGAAACGTCCTGTTTCTAGATCTTGCAAAAGATCAGGTCGAAAAAGCTCTTCTTGAGAAATTGCTTTTGGCGCCAATTTCTTCGGCTCTGGGCCTGGTTTCTGCTAGTCTTTAGCCTTAGGTGTTGTTGTATATTCCTTTGCGTCGTTTTCGGCACCAAAGGTATTGTTTTCGGAGTCGAGGCCTGGTTCGAGGGCTTGGAGGCATCGGAAGCAGGCTTTGTAGGTTTCGGCACCAAAGATTTTGGGGTGGAAGCTGTTTTGGTCGGCCTGGAAGCGTCGGAAACAGGCTTCATTGGTTTCGGTGCCGTCTTGTCTTTAGGAGTCGATGGTTTCTGAGTGTTTTTCGGGACCGGGACTTCTTTCGGTTTCAGTGTCGAGGGAGCTGGTAGAATCGGCACGTGCTGTTTGCTCGGTATGGAGCTACCGGAAGGCTTTCATTTTTTCTTCGGAGCTGGGCTCGATGGCGGGGTTTTCGAAGCAATGTCTCGGTCTTGACTGGGCCCCGAAGGCGCAGTTTTGACCTTAGCCTTTGGTTTAGGGGTTGGGGCTGGGGTAGGGGCAGTCGTACTCACACGTTGACCTGATGGCATAGAGTCATCGGAGTTGTGTGCCTCAGATACGATTTGGAGATCATTGGAATCTTCCTCGGGGACACATGGAACTTCGTCGAAGATATCTACTGGTTCCGGAGCTGATCTCTGCATGTCGCGTCAACGGGCCCTCCGATCTCTAATGGTTTTCTTGGATCGAAAGGACGCACAAGCTGTGCAGCTCGACTGGTCGTGTTCAAGTGATAAACACAGGTTACACACCTCGTGATGATCGCTGCGTGGAAATTTTGCTCCACAGATGGGGCATTTTTTTAATGGTGTCCTTTCCATGAGTTGTAGGCCTCACCACGTGGGTAGGCCCAACGGCCCGGGTCGACGACCGGAATGGAACCGATGAAGTCGAGTCTATGTATATTGATGTTGAAGTTTGTTTTAAGTAAGTTTTGAGCGTCAAAGTCTTTGAAAAGTAGATTTTAGAACCGGAGCGGAAAAGTTGCATATGAACCCCGTGGCGGAAAAAAACAATCTAAGGATGGAGCCGATGCCCATGTGCACTATTGTCCAAGGGAGTCCCCTATCTCGTGACTACAAAGACTTCTTCCAAGACGACAACAACATGCAATCATCCGAGCCCAACACCAGGTGGCGATCTAATGCAAAGTGTAGAATCTGCAGCTCATATGCCTCGAACATATATATATATGCCAAGGTGTATTGGTGTCTGAATGGATGTTTTAGTAGGTGCATGACTGACTGTATAATTAAGTGATTAAATGTATCTTACTGAATGCATGGGTTAGTGACTGATGCGGACATTCACACAGTTTAGTTTGTCAGTTGGTGTGTAAGCGGTTGCACGGGGTGGGGAGTAGATAAATCAGGGTCGATATATGGGTTATTGATTGGTTGTCTGAGTGCCGGAGTGTCTGTGTGGGTGGGAGGAGTGACTCCGTGCATCTGTGAGTGGGTGATTCACTGGGTGTATGGGTTCTAGAGTGCATCTGTGAAGGGCTGTATAGGTTGGTGAGTGTGTGTATGGGTGTGTTGGTGAGTGTGTGTATGGGTGTGTTGGTGAGTGAATGGATGCCTCAGTGGTACATGTGTGAGTAACTGCATATGTGAAGGCAATATATGTGGCTGTTGGAGTATATAAATAACTATATGTGAGAGTGAGTGATTGCGAGTGGCTGTATGGATGAGTGCGTGTTTGTATTAGTTATTGTATAAGAATGTAAGTATGTGTTAGTACATGTTTGAATAAGTGAGGTGGTGTGTATATAACTGAACAGGTGAGTAAATGGGAGTGTGATTGATTCTTTGCAGGACTGACTAGGTGTGTGAGTAACTATGGATGAGTGGCGGTGTGTGAGTGTCTGTATAGATATGTGAGTGCATATAATAGTGCTGTATTGATGGATGACTGCATGAATGAGTGACTGGGTAAATGAGTGGATGTGTGTGTAGATCTTGGAATTGAGTGGGTATGCACTAACTGGTATTGGTGTGTGTACTGTTTCGAAAATGGTAGTCTGTATTTTAGAGTGGGTGTATCAAAGGTTACATTAGGGTATGAGGAGGTGCATCAGATTATCACGTGGATGATGTCATCATTGATGTCATTTAAGATGTCATCAGTGATGTCACTGACCATGTCATGAATGATGTAATATGTGATGTCATCAGCAGTGCATTGCGGGGGCGCAAGTTATAGTTAGCTGAACTAACTAGAACGGCTGTGTAGGTGAGTAAATGGGAGAGTGATTGATTCTTTATAGGACTGACTAGGTGTGTGAGTAACTATGGATGAGTGGCGGTGTGTGAGTGTCTGCATAGATATTTGAGTGCATATAATAGTGCATTATTGATGGATGACTACATGTATGAGTGACTGTATGGGTAAGTGTGTGTGTGTGTGTGTGGGTGTGTGTGTGTGTGTGTGTGTGTGTGTGTAGATCTTGGAATCATTAAGTGGGTATGCACTAACTGGTATTGCTGTGTGTACTGTTTCGAAAATGGTGGTTTGTATTTTAGAGTGGTTGTATCAAAGGTTACATTAGGGTATGAGGAGGTGCATCAGATTATCACGTGGATGATGTCATCAGTGATGTCACTGACCATGTCATAAATTATGTATCTGCAGTGCATTGCGGGGACACGAGTTATAGTTAGCTGAACTAACTATAATGGCTGAATTTCTCTGGTTTTGTACGAGTAAAATGTCCAACTAACTATAATATCCCTGAAACCTGTGGTTTTTTCAGTGAAGTTCTAAGGTTTTGTAAATGCTAATTTCTAACTATATAATGTCCCTGAAACCTATGTTTTTTCAGTGAATATATATATACACACACACATGCCACACACACATGCCTATATATATATATATATATATATATATATATATATATATATATATATATATATATATATATATATATATATATATATATATATATGGCCACAGCTTTCTTCTTCCCACGTTAAGTAGAATAAAGATCACGGCACAGCAACAGTTGAATTTCAGCGTTTTATTTACACACCAGTGCAAAGAATAACGTGCATCAAATGGACGGTCTACGCGTTTCGGCTCCTGCCTTCCACGGCTCCTGCCTTCCATATATATTACCTACTGGCAGTCGCCAGTAGGTAGTTATAGTTAGGACCTATTTTCCATAGGAAATCCGCAACATTCTATTTGCAATAATCTCCGCTACATTTTCAAAACTTATGGCCAGCTCCGGTCCGCTCCTATCCTGAAAGTCTCGGGGTGATTCGTCAAGTGGGGGCTGAGAAAAAAGGGGGTCCCAAAACGTGTTTTCCCCATGCAATTTTCCATAGGAACCTTTAGCCGCAGCTACAGCTCAAACGGCTGAACGGAATTACACCAAATCTGGCAAAGAGGTAGCCCTTGGTTCCGACTCGTGCCTTTTTGTTAAATGGTGTAGATCCGTTCCGTAGTGGCTGAGAAAATCAAAAGCAAAATCACTTGTATATCTATGGCCGCAGTGGATATGCCCACCCTGCCGATAACAAGCTGTATGCTAATTGCCTGTCAACACTCCAAACCAGGAAGTGTTGGCAACCATCTTGTGCCTCGGTAGAACCGAGGCACAAGAAAGCTGTTAAAAAAAGTGCAAAGCGCAAAAAGAGGGCAGGGTAGAAAAACCCTGACCCCCCCTAGGGCTGCTTAGGGGGTCCAACAAGGACCCCCAGGGCCTCCAAAGAAATGTGTTAAAAAAATAAATAGGCAAAATCCGCGCACCCTGCCAATAAAAACCCCAAAAACAAAGCGAGGGCTCCCACGCTTCGTTGGAAATTAGACCACGGGGGCCAAGTCCCAAGGGCAATGTGCTTATGTGCCCCTAGCCCCGGGGATCGCCAGCCCCCGGGGCTTTATAAAATTATAAAATTATGCGTGGGGGGCTCAAAGGCCCCCCCAAGCAACAGGGTTCACCACCCCCGGGGCTTCATCAGAATATGTGCGGGGGCTCACGGTCTCCCCGCGGACCGCCACCCAAGGGCATTTTTTTTTTAAACAATACCCTGTAGAGGGGGCGGGTGGGGAACGCCACCTCACCGGTGCTCTAAATATTTAAAATGGGGGTCCGTGACAGACCCCCCCAGCCCCGGGGACTACCACCCCCGGGGCTTTTAAAATTGTGGGAAGAGGGCCGCGGGGCACCCCTCCTGAAGCCTTGTCATGGCCCTGGGGACCGCCACCCCCCCAGGGCAGGCTCCTGCAGTGTCCCGGGGTGCCCACCCCCAGGACACCGTAGTTTGCTATGGCAGGTCTGCCATAGCAATTTGGTTTGAATTTTGAAAGAGAGAGCAGGGAAACTTGCTCTCTTTCAAAATTCAAACCAAATTGCTTTTCCACACAGGGAGCTGCATGTTAGCAGCTACCCATTTGGAAAAGCAATGCCGGCGCACGGGAGACGCGGGGAGCCGAAGGGACCGTGCGGGGATTGGGGACCCCCCCCTAAGGTCCCCAACTGAGAGGGTCAGCCCCAGGGGATAGGATCCCTGGGGCTACAAGTGGCCCAACATTTTAAATAAAAAAACAAAGGCCACCACCGGGGGATGGGGTCCCAGGGGCTAATAGTGGCCAGAGGAAAGGGGCAACGCAGCCCCCCCTTCAAAACAATTTTAATTTTTAAAAAAGGCAATGCCCCGGGGGATGGGGTCCCACGGGCAAATTAAGGCCTCGAGATGGGGGCCACGCAGCCCCATTCCAAATGTTTTTATTTTTTTTAAAGAAATTCGGGGGCAGGCCCTCGAGGATGGGGTCCCCAGGGCAAAAAGTTTTGAAAAAGAAGGGGGAGCTACACAGCCCCCTCCTAAAAAAAAACAAGCATTGGAAATGCAATCGGGCTCGGATTTATTGGAGTTTGAGCTAATGGCATTGTAAATGGCAATGTCTTTTCGCCATGTGTTATGGAGTGTGTGCATGTGGTGTGTAGTGGAATTATGTGGGTTAGATTTGAATTGTAGTAATGGTGGCATGCTGTGCTTTACATGAATATGTTTAAAAGTAAAGTGTACCATACTGAGATTGCTACAATAGTTAATTGTGTATGCGTTAACAATTGATGCGTGCATGGATGGCTGGTGGTGTGTGTGACTATGCCACACTGGTGCCACTGCACCTGCTGCACAATGCTAGCTACGCCACACTGGTGGTACTACACCTGCTGCGCAATCATAGGTAAGTAACACTGATAACACCTCACCTGCTCCACAACAGGTAACTACGCCACACACTGGTGCCACTGCACCTGCTGCCAAATCATAGCTAAGCAACACTACCACTGCACCAGCTCCACCAATGGTAGCTACCACTCACCGGTACCACTGCACATGCTGCGCCAATGATAGCTACGCCACACTGGTGCCACTGCACCTGCTGCACAATAATAGCTAAGCAACACTACCACTGCACCAGCTCCACCAATGGTAGCTACCACTCACCGGTACCACTGCACATGCAGCACCAATGATAGCTACCACACACTGGTGCCACTGCACCTGCTGCACAATCATAGCTAAGCAACACTACCACTGCAACTGCTCCACCTATGGTGCTATGCCACACTGCCCTCTAGTGCTGTACATGGTGCTGTTCACGTTGATTTTCCAACGCGGGACAAACACCCAGCGCTAAAATCAGCTCGAACTGCGCGGCCGGACGAAAACCCACACACTACGCCGCATAGCGCGGGGAAGTTTTTGGTGACCGCGCCCAGGCCTAAATCAAATATTGCGGAATTTAGAACACAGGCCGACCCCCACAAGTAAGTGCAAGGTACACACAGGGAAATTTACACAATAAAATGTCTGTCCACCACCTCCTCCCACCAAAAGCCGGTTGGCCAACCTGTAGCACCAATTGCGCTGAAAAACGAGTAATATGTTACTTTATTATTGCTATAGTTCACATTTTCAGTTTCTATTACCATCTCCCTCCCTGGCCTCTAGCTCAGGCTGCTTGGCAGGCCCCTTCTGACATTTTAAGCCCCTCTCCCACGCGCATTGACAGGTCATGTATTCTTCGCGACTGCCATCTTCGGTTTATAAACACGCAGCAAATCTATTTTAATATTTTTTTTAATTCCGCAATCTCAGTGGCCAACTCTTCAAAACTGGGTCACAACTTATTTAAAACCTTTAGCCACCAGCCACTTAATGAAATGTAATTTGACAGTCAAACACAGACGCCATTCACGCTACATGCCGCTACAAAAATGTTTTGCAGAGAAGAGTAAACAGGCACAAGGAAAGAGCATATATAAAACACCCTAGCACTGACTCCATACGAGCTAGAGGGGTGTCCAGTTCCTTTTGCATATCTACAGTTCCTACACTGCATCTGCGCTGCTTCTGGTCACTCAAGGGAGAGGAACAAATGTTAGGCGGGACCATCGATAATGTTGTCGCCGGTGAATGGTAGTATAGGCTGTCGCGCTGGCATTGTGGCGGAGAGCGCGTTCGCGCAAGCAAGCGAATCACGATGAGCTCGACATGGCATTATCATGGGTCAGTACTTCTGAGGGGCAGCGCATGCTATATCTAGTGCACCACTACCATGCCTGTGTGTGTCGAACACATAGGGAAAGAAATACTGTGCACGCCTTCTGCCTGGGTTCAAGGGAGCGGAATGCATTGATAAACCTCGCCCACAAAATTGTCTGCAGTGATGGGCAGCCTCTGTTAGTGCTTATACCCTGGCTATTTCAGGATCTCCACTGGTGGTGTCACCTTTTTAGCCCGGACCCCGCCTCGGTGCACGCTCCCCCCTTTCTGGGGGTCGCAGCAGTGCCGGGCGACCCGCCTGGCCACGGAGACTAGGGGAAGCGGGGCGAAGGGTTGCCGTGAGTGTCCCCCCTCGTGCATCCCCCCCTTTCAGTAGGTCGCAGCACTGCCGGGCGGCACGCCCGCTGCGGGCCGCCAGGCTGGGAGCAGTCGGTTGTATATTTTTGGGGGGTGCGGAGGCTGGGGGAAGCGGGGCGAGTAGTTGCCGAGGGTGTCCCCCCTCGTGCCTTCCCCCCCTTTCGGGGATGTCGCAGCAGTGCCGGATGGCACGCCCACTGCGGGCCGCCAAGGCTGGGGGCAGTCTGTTGTATATTAGGGGGGCCCTATCCTGTGTGACCATGTTTTGTGGTCTTCTCCTGATCCCAGCCTCCATGCGGTAGATGGGGTTGGTCCCGGGGCACCGCGAGACTGCAGCTTAAACCGTGCTAAAACAAAGTTCCAATGACGGACCCCTGCTTTCCATGGCAATCGCAAGGAAAATGCCCGCATTCGGAAGGGTCCGTGCGCCGCCCAGGCGGCAGCAGTGCTGATACTCAAGCCCGACCGAGCCCCCCCGATAGCACGCACCGGGCATCGCGGAGACCGCCGGCCCGCTGCTTCATCTCCCTGTCCAATTCTCTCTCCTACAAACAGCGAGGGATGCAGGCACGCAGGAAACGGGGCCAGATATCTCCCCCCCCCCACTGCAATGTCTTACTACCCCCAGCTACATGGGGTTCCTCATCTTCTTTACGGGGCAGGGGTGCTCAGCCGCGTCGGGCAACAAAGACAAAGCACGCGGCCGAGTCGGCTGGTACTGGGACCCATCGCAGCGATGCCAGGACGCGCACACGGAGAGGCAGGCAGGACAGCAGCTGAGCGGGAACAGAGGCGGCCATTGTGCGTCTCCGGAGCCCGGCCGAGGGGGGCCAGGGGGGGCCCCGCCGGCCCTTTGTTTCCCCAGCGGCCATGAAAGGAGTTTTGGAAACAGGAGCTCAGCCCTTGTTGCCTCACACATGCTGCGGAATAAAGGAGGGGGGAGGGGCAGAACCAAAACAAGCTTCACAACGCCGGACCACAGATCGCGAAAGCGATCCAATTGTAAAAAAAAAAAAGAACAAGGAAGCTGCGCGCTGAGCGCTGCAGAATTGTGAACGCGCCCGGCCATCTGTATTCACTAACGGAGGCACCCTGACAGCTCCTAATTATAATTAATGTACTTCTTTGCGCGAGCACGCACGAAATATGCCTCAAAATGGCGGAACAAAACTACATTTACCCTATCACTTCAAGCCTATTAAAAAGAAAACACAAGGAAGACGAATCACTGACCAGATGACAGAAAACGCTAAGGAATGTCTGGAATTTCTCTCTCCAAGGCCCTCTTCTTCTTTTTTTTCTCCTTTAACATTAGTTCTCGAAACTCCTCCCAGTTTCACTGGGAAAGGAGTCCGAGCCCTAAAAAGGACTGGGATCGCGCCAGAGGCCATGCCCTCTCCTTTCAACACTCTGCAAACGCATCCCCTGGCGCGTTTGCAGATGGGGAACGAAATCCCCTTGAATACTGGCGGTCCCTGGGGACCAACTAGCCCACCAGGAACCTCCAGTATGCGCAAGGGGGCTGCCTTGGAGAGAGGTGTTCTGAGGCGACGCCCCTTTTTAAACCTCTCTGCAATGCAGCTCTCTGTGCATACTGGAGGTACCTGGTTGACTAGTTGCCCCCTAGGGACCCTTAGGATTGAGGAGGAATTAATTCTCCAACTTGAAACGCGCCACAGGACGTGTTTGCAGACATGTGACTCAGGCCCCGCCCCCTTCCTTCACCGTTGTGCAAACGCACCCCCTGGCGAGTTGTAAGTTGGGGAATTGATTCCTCTTCAATACTGAGGCTCCCTGAGGGCCAATTAGCCCACCAGGTACCTCCAATATGCGCCAGGGAGCTGCGTTGCAGAGAGGTGTTCAGAGGCCAAGCCCCTTTTAACATCTCTCTGCAACGCAGCTCTGTGGCGCTTACTTGAGGTACCTAGTGGGCTAGTTTGATCCTAGGGACCCTCAAGATTCAATGGGACTTAATCTCCCAACTTAAAACTGACACAGGGCGCGTTTACACAGGGGCGAGGGGACGGGACATGAGGTGACGTGTGCAAACACGCCCTGTGGCATGTTTTAAGTTGGGAAAATATTTCCCCTTCAATCCTGAGAGCCCCTGGAGGCCAACTAGCCCACCAGGTGCTTCCAGTAAGCCCCATTGTGCTGGGTTGCAGGGAGGTGGTCCAGGCCCTACCCCGTTTTACACCTCTCGGCAACAGCGCTTACTGGAGGTACCTAGTGGGCTAGTTTGACACTATGGACCTTCAGGATTCAAGGGGACTTTATCCACCAAATTAAAAAGGCCACAGTGCGTGTTTGCACATGTCAGCTCAGCCCCTCCCTCCCTTCACCAGTGAGCAAAAGCCCCCCGTGGCACGTTTTAAGAGTTAGTTTTAATACCCCTGCCCTATAATATACTAGGGGCTTACAGAGGAGGTCATGCTAATAACAGGGGTACCCCAATGCATAGTGTTCCCTAGTGTAGGCAGGTGTTTTAACTGTATTCTAAGTATCTTTTAGCATAGCACTGGCTCTAGGACTGGTTAGTCAGAGTCAGTTACCATCAGTACCCATCTGCAAAAGTTGAGGGTACAGGATGATTATGCAAAAAGGCCTATTTCTGCTCCTCTGTTTGTTCTTTCTGCACGTCTTCCTTCTTCCTGTACTTTTCTTCGTCTTTGAGGACTTCTGTTGCTTTGTTCTGCATTTTTTTTCTCCTTTCAGTGTGTTTTTTTCTTCTTTTTTTTTTTACATGTCCTACCTCTGTAGGCATAGTTAGAAACTAGCATTTAAATAACCTTTGAAATTACCTGAAAAAAATATAGGTTTCAGGCAAGTTATAATTAAAAATTAGCATTTAATGGGAGGAGTCAGGGGAAACATGGCGGCTGGAAGCTAACAGCCGGGACGAGCTCCACTATGATGTGTGCTTCTGGACCTCCGATGGAATCTTGCGAGTGATTTTGGAAAGCTAAAATGGGAAGTATACCTCCCTGAATCTTTATTCTGAACTCTCCACCGTCCTCTGATATTGTTCATGTGCTTTCAATGTGGTAAGCCCCCGTAATTCATTCTCGTTTGTTCCTCCCCAGTGTCCTTTTATACAAGACTCTAAAAAGCTGATTACTCCCGTTTTCTTTTTGGTTTCTGTGCGTTCGGCGCTGGGGGTCTAGAGACGCGAATGGTGCATGGCGTTCCATCGTTGAAGCGCTCCCCACCGCGGGCAATCGGTGCAGCGCAGGAGTGGAGGAGGCGGATTTCCTCCCTCCAGTTCTGGACGCTGAGCGGCAGTGTCAGCAACTGCAAGTACGGGGCGGAGGCAGAGGGCAGCAATCAGCTGGGGCTGAGAGAGTTTCAGCGCACGTACAAGGTAGGAGAAGACTGCCGTTTTCCTAGAATAGAACATGTTCTGAGGTGTAATCAAGGCGAGTCCACCAAGTCCCAGGGGCCCTGTTGGATTGAACTTTGACTGCCAGGACTACAAGACTTTTGGAAGGTTGCTCCTAGCAGTGTTATTTGTGCTTCTGTTGACCCGCTGAGTGCGAGTGATCTAAGAGGGACGGGGAGCCTGACAAGCGGGGGGGCCTGAAGCTGCTTGGAAAACGTCAGCAGCCTCCAGTGTAGTGCCCCCTCCAGGTTACAACGCAGCCTTAAAACAACTGTGTGTAGGTGCACTCTGCACAACAGGGTGGTTAATTTTGATGAAGACGTTGATACTACTACTCCACGCATTTCTCCTCCAGTTGCGGAGGTAAGAGCTACATCTAGGCAGCGCAAGGGAAAGAGCGCAACGTATTCTACGCCTACGGGAAGTAAAGGGAGGGGAAGGGCCAAGAAAAACCTACCCTTAAAAGTTAGAGTAACTCCATCCCTGAAGTCCTTCTATAAGGTAATATCCATCTCCTCTGACAAGGGTCCGTATATAAAATCCAGCATGGCTGTTCAGAGCGTACAGACTTCAGTTGCAGACCCCAGTGTGTCAAGAAAGTAACTTTCCTCCCTTGCTGTCAGAGCCTCCGTCATCTGAGCTTGGACCATCGGGGGGGGATAGATACCAAAGTAGACCAACCAGTCATTATTCATCCCGCGATAAGCATATCCAACAAGTATAATGTCTTGGAGAATCAAGGCAATCAAGGCGACAGGTTGGATTCCCCGCAAGACATGTCCTTGGCTGGGAGGGCTGCTTCCGCTGTAGTTCCCATCTCTCCCCCTCTTCAGACCTTACCGGGCCTTTGACATATGCCGGGTGCATTAGATCCTTCTGAAAGGGATGCGTCCCCTATGACGGGGGTCGGATCTTTGGCAGATATCTTGATGGCTCTGAGAGACGAAATAGGGAAAAGATTCACCATCTCCGAAACCAATCAAGCTGCTATTAGGTCCTCATGTGAAGTACTTGCTCAAAAAATCGAAGAAGTCAGGCTGAGAACTGCCGTTTTGGAACTTGAAATCCCAAAAATTAAGAAAGCCCTGCATTGTTCCTCAGTGAAGTGGACAAGTTAGCCACACAGAACAGGGAGCTGAAGGACGACATTGAGAGTCTAGAAAATGATGCCCGAAAAGACATAAGAATACTAAATGTCCCTGAAGACTCGGAGGGGGGGGGGATATTAAAAACTTTGTGATCTCTCACTTAAAGGACATAATTCCAAAGGAATCTCAGGAAATTGATTTAGCACATGACATCCAGCGAGTCCACCGAGACCCATATAAAAGGAATCCCGCTAAATCTAAGCCAAGAAAGATCTTAGTAAATTTCTTAACATATTCATTAAAAGAAAAAATCTTATCCTCAGCTTTGAAAGTCGGCTCGATAAAATGTAGCTACTTTTAATTTTCAGTCAGGACCGACATATCACATATTACTGCCACAAAACAGTGGGAGCTGGGTAAAAGAATGACAGTTTTGACATCACTAGGGGCCAAGGCCCAATTAAGGTTCCCGGCATCCCTCCGGATTGCGTGGAACAACCACATGTATAACATGAGACAGATTGAGGAGGTGGAAGCTCTCATTGACAGAATCAGAGGTGGGAGCGAGGTATAGACCAGGGATAAGAGGTTTGAAGGTTCTATTTAGGTTAGCAATCTTCTATTTAGTTTAGCAATGATATCTCGCAGGAACTCCAGAGAGGCCAGGACTATGGTTAATACAAGTATGTTTTATGATTACATCAAGGGGGACCTTGCCCATAGGGCTCATGTCCGGAGGATCAGTGGGGGTTTCCCAAGGGGGTAAAAGGGTCACACATGGGGTGGGATGGGTAGCGAGGGGGAGCACAGGTGGGGGAGCATTGGAAGAAAATCAAAATATATATCCTCAATCTCTGACTTGTGTCAGAAACTACACCTTCCATAGAATAATGAATGTTGTCTCCTCGAATGGACTGCTTCTACAGCCCTAACGAGCAGCCAAATTAAATTTATATCATGGATCATCAATGGGCTCAGGTAGCCACGTATGTAAAGATTAGTACTTAAATGTCTCGAACAATCTTCTGCACAGATCTGCCTTCTTCAGGAGACACATCTGAGTAATTCGGAGTGCAAAATTGTCTTTGATAAATATTTTTGGATTGAGCTCTTCTGCTTCTCAGAACAGGTCGTTCGTAACAGAGGGGTGGCAATTTTGATCAGGTTATGGGCAAAAGGTATCATAAAATCAGTCTCCTCGTTATCATGCGGGGAGATGGATTATAGCTCAGATTGAAATAGGGGGAGGAATTACCAATTGTGTCATTTTATGGTCCAAATGTCAACAATCCATCATACATTTGTAATATGCAGGCAAAGCTAATAGGAAGGACTACTACAATAATAATCGGAGGGGATTCTAATGTTCTTCTTAACCCCCTGCGGGGTAGGACTAATCAAAGCCACTATCTTGGTGCCCCCCACATCCGCTCTGCTATGATCAATATGATCCATGATCTTGGACTGGTCTATTTTTGGAGGGCCAAGAAGGGAGAAAATACAGGCTTTACCTTCTTTAGTAAAGAATACGGTCACTCTTTAAGGATTGACTATATCTTAATTAACAGACTGGGGTTAGAGAGGGTTGGGGATATTTCTATTTTACGAAGCATTCTTTCTGACCATGCTACCATTTCCTTCTACTATTTGAGTGTTAGACGAAACTCCAGTTCTAGATGGACTCTGAAGAGGGCAATGCTCTATGATCCTGATCTAATAAGTATACTTAAAACATCTATTACAGACTTTTCTGCTAATAACATTGGCTCAACCTCCCTAGATTTTGTCTTGGATGCCTTTAAGGCAAACCTCCGGGGGCAGTTACACAGTCTGATTTGCTCTAAAAATAGGGAAGAGTCTCTGGAATTTCAGAAGCTAGAAAAAGAGATAGGGAAATTGGAGAAAGAGAGGCTTAGTATCCCCAGTCATCCATTGAAGAAAAGACCCGTATCAATTAAAGACCTTGATCGTCTCCGCCAGGATTATAGGGGGAAACTTGAATCAAAAGTCAAAGCCCAGTGGTCTGCCTACAACATGCATCATTTTGAATATGGGGAAAAGGCAGGGGCCCTCCTGGCCTGGAAGGCGCGGACAGATTGTACCAAGAACAGTATAAATGAAGTAATTATTGATGAGATTGGAAAAACTTCATGCAAGCATGAAGACATGCAAAATCGTATTCTTTCTCTTTTCTCGGATTTATACAGGGAGGAGATTTCCTCTAGTTCAGAGAGCATTCAAGACTGGTTGAGACTCAAAAAACTATCAGTTTTAACTGAGGGCAGGGAAGCTGCTTTGGACGCCCATATTACAGAGAGTGAGGTAATAGCTCATATTGAAAGGATTAAGAATATTAAGGCCGCTGAGACTGAGCCCTACCAGGGGAAGTGTATAAAACCCAACAGGATGAACTGGTTCCAAGACTATGTCAACTATTCAACTAAGTTTATAGTGTAGAAGGTAGAGTACCCAAATAATGGAAGGAGGCTACAATTGTCCTCATTTTAAAGCCAGGAAAAGACCCCCTCAAGGCCGACTCATATAGGCCAATCTCCCTGCTCAACGCAGATTATAAAAATGTTATGTCCGTCTTGGCAGGGAGAGTGGTCAAGCTAAATTCACAGTTGGTAAATACAGACCAAAAGGGATTCATTCCGGGTAGGTTTATACAGGAACAGACCCTGCAGTTGATTGGTAGTATAGAGCTGGCTGGCACAGTCTATGCCTTTGGCGGTGGCAGCATTCGACTCAGCGAAGGCATTCGACCGTGTCTGTTGGGGCTTCCTGTGGGAGGTCCTAAGAGCAATGGGTTTAGGCCCCGTCTTCATATAGACATTGATTAACTGCTATCAGGATGCCTCCGCAGTGATTTTACTGAACAGTGTCTTGACATCAAGTTTTAGCATTTCAAGGGGAACGAGGCAGGGTTGTCCCTCTCGCCCTTACTCTTTCATTTATATATAGAACCCCTTGCCCAAGCAATCAGATTGGACGAATCAATCGTTCCGTTCAGCGTCCATCTCAGCAGCAGCAAGTTAGCTCTTTATGCGGACGACTTGCTGCTGTATACTGACAATCCTGCCATGGTTCTCCCTTGAGTTGAGGCTCTTCTTGAAGAATTCGGCTCGTATTCAGCGTACCTTGCAAATCCCTCTAAGACAGATGTAATGTTTAGGAATGTTGACAACTGGACGGGTAAAATAAGTAGAGAATTTAGATACTTAGGAATAACGATAGTAAACAACTTAGATGACATCCCTAAGATCAATCGAAAGAAGGTGTCTAAGCAGATTGACCGTTTGTTTTTAAGATGGGCACATTTGCCTCTTACAATATACAGTACGGTAAATTTGGAAAAAATGGTTATCTTGCCAAAATTGACCTACCTTTTTAGCACCATCCCCCTCGAGTTTCCACATAAACACATAAGCAAAATACAAAGTAAAATAGGAAGTTTTATTTGGTCCAATAAAATGGTTCGACTTTCATGGAAGAAATTAAGACGCAAGATTCAGAAAGGGGGCCTGGCACTTCCTGATATACTTTGGTACTCCTTTGCTTTTCAGTTCAAAAATATTCGGGCATTAGTTTGTATGGCAGGGGGATCCAATTGGGGGAAGATTTTAAGTGAAGAACAAGTTACTTATCTTCGGTAACGATATATCTGTAAGAAACAGCAGTTAGTATTAGATTCCTTACCTTAGAATAACCCCAGGCGTCAGACTGGATCCGGAAATTTTTGCGAAGCAGTACCCTTGCGCGTCGGTAGGCGTGGACTGCGGCTCCGCGTTCGTCGTCGGCGCCGTGATGACGTCGTCAGAGTACTTAGACGCCGCCTCCGCGTGCTGACGTCAGTTCTTAGACACAGCTTTTCCACGCCAGAAACGCAGATCCATGTTAAAAACCAACACTGGTGCCATTGAAACTAGGGCCCTGAAAGGGGGTGACCTTAACTCTAGATATCGAGTCGCAGAACGGGGAGGATGGGTGGGGCAGTAAGGAATCTAATACAAACTACTGTTTCTTACAGATATATCGTTACCGAAGGTAAGTAACTTGTTCATCTGAAAGAAACAGGTTAGTATTAGTTTCCTTACCTTAGAATAGATACCCCAGCAATACCAACCCCGGTGGTGGGTCTGCGAACCAATAATCACACCAGAAAGTTCCGGAGGACAGAACGGCCAAAGAAGCCATCCCTCCGGACTTGGCTGTCCAGGCAGTAGTGTCTCGCAAACGTGTGCAGGAATGCCCACGTAGCTGCGTGACAGATTTCCTGCAAGGGGACTCCCCGGCCCAGGGCAGTGCTAGCCGCCGTGCCCGCGTGGAATGGGCTCGCAGCCCAACAGGAGGCTCCTTCCTCGCCAAGGAGTAACATGCCTTGATACACAAGACGACCCACCGAGAGATGGGCCTCTTGTGCACTGCCCTTCCCTTCTTAGCACCCACGTAACCAACAAAGAGTGGGTCATCCACCCGGAACTGGCGCGTGCGATCCAGATAGAACGAAATCGCACGTTTTGGGTCCAGACGGTGGAGCGGCTCTTCCTCTTTATAGGGATGAGGTGGTGGAAAGAAGGTGGGCAAGGTGATAGACTGCCCGAAAAGGAAGGCCGTGACAACCTTGGGAAGGAAAGATGGTCTAGTCCGCAACACAACCTTGTCCGGTTGGACAGAAAGGAAAGGGGGTTTAGACGAAAGAGCCTGGAGCTCACTCACTCTCCTGGCAGAGGTGATGGCAACCAGGAAAGCAGTCTTCAGAGTTAGAAGGCGGAGAGGACAGTTGTGAAGTGGCTCAAAGGGAGCGCACATCAGAAAGGTAAAGTCCCACTGAGGCATCACAAACTGAACAGGAGGGAACATGTGTGTGATGCCCTTCAGAAAACGAATTACAATAGGGGACTTGAACAAAGAAGGTTGATCAGGCAGCCTTAGAAAGGCCGAAAGGGCAGAAAGGTAGCCCTTGATAGTGCCCAGAGCAGAGCCCTGCTGGGCAAGAGAAAGAAGGAAGAGAAGAACCTCAGAAAGAGGGGCAGAAAGAGGATCCACAGCCTTTGCTGTGCACCATGCCACACATTTATTCCACCTGCAGGCGTATACCGATTTTGTGGAGGGACGCCTGGCTGCCAGAATGACATTACAGACTTCAGGAGGCAAGTCAAATGGCCCCAACTGTCGCCGCTCAATCTCCAAGCATGGAGGTGGAAACTGGACAGGTGCGGGTGAAGGACCGTCACCTGCTGCTGCGAACCGGGGGATCGACTGACATACTGAGTAGCTCTGGATACCAGTACCTTCGTGCCCAGTCCGGATCCACAAGGATGAATTGGGCCCGGTCGCGTTTGATCTTCTTCAGCACTCTGGGCAGATGTGGTATAGGCAGAAAGGCGTACAACAGACCGCAACTCCTCTCGCGACGAAAAGAGTCTACGAGCGAGTGCCGCCTTGGAAATTCCAACGCGCAGAACTGATGACATTGCGCGTTCTCTTCTGTGGCGAATAGATCTAACCAAGGCTCCCCCCAATGCTGAAAGAGACCTTGCGCCACTTCCGAGTTCAGACGCCATTCGTGATCCATCATGCACCGACGGCTGAGTTTGTCCGCCCTGGCGTTCAGAGAACCTGCCAGGTGTTGAACCACAAGGGTCACGCCCTGATGTTCCAGCCATTGCCAGAGGCGCAAAGCCTCCTGGCAAAGGGTCCACGACCCCACCCCGCCCTGTTTGTTGCAGTACCACATGGCGGTGGTGTTGTCCGTGAACACCTGCACTACACTCCCCCGCACAGAGGGGAGGAATGCCTTCAGTGCTAGATGAATCGCCCGCAGCTCCAAAAGGTTGAAATTTCGAGCCGGGACTCTGCCGGAGACCAGAGGCCTCTGATATCCGCCTCTCCCATGTGGCCTCCCCAGCCCTGGAGGGACGCGTCCATCACAACTACGTGCTCCGGTTGGGGAAGGGAGAGGGATCTGCCGCGGACCCAATCGCGGTCCGTGAGCCACGACTGCAGCTGTCTCGCAGTGCCCTCCGAGATCAGGACATGGTCGGATAGGTTGCCCTGATGCTGGGCCCACTGAAACTTCAGGTCCCACTGCAGAGCCCGCATCCGCCACCGGGCGTGATGCACCAGAAGGATGCAGGAGGCCATCAGCCCCAGAAGCCGCAGCGTCAACCTGACCGAAACCCGGGATAACGGCCGAAAGAGTGGAATCAGAGCCTGAATATCCCGAACTCGCTGTTCGGGAGGATTAACCCCAAACTGCGCCGAGTCGGGAACCGCTCTGATGAAGAGGAGCTTCTGAGAGGGGCACAGGTGTGACTTAGGCACATTGATGGAGAACCCCAGCTGGTGCAGGAGGTCTGCCGTAGTCTGGTGGTGGCTGACGACTGTTTGGGGCGAGTCCGCCTTCAACAACCAGTCGTCGAGGTATGGGAAGACTGAAACCCCTAACCTGCGCAGATGAGCTGCGACCACCGCCATCACCTTTGTGAACACCCGTGGGGCGCTGGTAAGACCGAAGGGGAGCACAGTAAACTGAAAGTGCTTGTGGCCAACCGTGAACCACAGGTAGCGCCGGTGGGCCGGCAGAACAGGGATGTGGAAATAAGCATCCTGCAAGTCCAACGCTACCATCCAGTCTCTTGGGTCCAGAGCAGCCAAGACCTGAGCCAGTGTCAGCATTTTGAACTTCTCCTTCTGGAGGAAGCCGTTGACGTTCCGTAGGTCCAATATAGGGCGTAGGCCCCCTTTGCCCTTCTTGGGTACCAGAAAGTAGTGGGAGTAGCAACCACACCCTACTTCTGGTCCAGGAACGCACTCGATGGCCACCTTGGCCAAGAGGGCCGTAACTTCCTCCTGCAGAAGTCGCAAATGATCCCCCGATACGCGGTGGTATTGCGGTGGCATGGCTGGTGGGGTCGCCTCGAAGGTGATGGAGTAGCCCCTTCGGACGATTTGCAGCACCCACCTGTCCGATGTGTCAGTGCGCCAGTGGAGGAGGTGATGGCGAACCCTGCCCCCCACTGGCGTCACATGGGCCTGAAAGCACGGACTAGGAGGGTTTTGAGGCAGATGCTGCGGTGGAAGGTGGGGACTGGCCTCGCCGTTGTCCCCGACCGCCGCCACGGCAGTTTCCACGGCCGCCACCGCGTTGGATGTTAGTCTGCGGTGTGTGATTGGCAGCACGTGTGGGAGCGCCCATTCCTTGGCCACGAAAGGAGCTAAAGGCACCCGTTTGCTGGCGCGGGGCCGAGAGGCACAAGGACCTGGCCGTACCCTGGAGTCCTTAAAGCGCTCAAGCGCATGGTCTGCCTTGTCGCCAAAATTGCGACGGCCATCAAATGGTATGTCCATGAGTGCATTCTGGACATCGGCCGAGAAGTTGGCGGACCTCAACCAGGCGTGGCGAAGAATCGCCACCGTCGTTGCCATCGCCTTGCCCAGTGAGTCGGTGGTATCCAGCCCACACCGGATAGAATGCCGTGCTGCATCCCGGCCCTCCAAAAGGCCGAGTTTAGCCCGTACCTCCAACGGGCATTCTGGCAGCACGTCCGTGACCGTGTCCCACTGAGAGTGGAAGACCGCAGTCCCAGACTTAGGGAGGAGAATATCTTTTTGTCATACTTCTCATACCTCTTGGATTCCCTGTCAGGCGGGGCAGACCGGAATGCGGTCTGGGAATTGGAAGCCTGGATAAACAGGCTCTCGGGGGTGGGGTGGGTGGACAGGAAACATGGGTCGCCCGGGGCCGAGCGGTGGCGTCTGGCCACGTTCCTATCTACCGGCGAACCTGTAGCGGGCCTGGACCAAGTACCCAAAAGAACGTCGTTTAAGACCTCATTAAACGGCAGCAGAGGCTCAGCCGAGCTTCACTGCGGTTTAAGGACCTCAGTGAGGAGGTTAGTCCTCACAGCCGCGACAGGGAGCTCAAGGCCCAAGGCCTTGGCCGCCCGCGTCAACACCACACTGTAGGTTGCCCCCTCCTCCATAGCCACGGTAGGAGGTGAGACAAAACCAGTGTCTGGTGAGGTGTCCAGACCACTGGCATCCCCAAGTCCACCTGTCCAGTCCTTCTGGGACTGACACTCCTGTGTCAGAGGGTCCTCAGACCCCTCCCAACACTCATCCCCTATCTCCAGATACTCAGGGTTTTCAACTGATGGGGCCGGTTCATTGATGTAAAACTCTCCAAACGGCGTAGAGAGCGGCACCCAACGGCGCCGCTCCGACGCCGGAACCGGAGCGAGGGAGGTATCGGGGACGGCGAGGACCGGTGCCAGTTAGGTCGTCAGGTCAACCGGCGACGACCCGGATCCAGAAGCGGATCCAGCGCAGCCGCCGACCCGCTAGGGCCCACAGACGGGTCCGCTGGGCCCGAAGGCGCCGCGGAGCCCGCCAGAGGAGTGAGACCTCATGGCCATGAGGAAGCACTCAATCTCCGACGTCGCGTGCGGCCCAGGGACCAGAGGGTATGGGGACGGACGCGATGTCCGCGACTCCGACGGAGCCGTGTGGGCGGTGTCACCCGAACCCCCGGCCCCGTCGCGCGAGCGTCAGGGGGGGTAGAGTCAGAAGAGCGATGACGTCTCTTCGACTTCTTGTGCTTACCTGACGACTTCGAACCTGAGGAGTGATGTCGATCCCGGAGCTATGATGGCTCTGATCCTGCGACCGGTCCCTCGACCTCCGTCCGGACCGGGACCTCTCGCGGCACGGGGCCGACTGCCGGAACTCGAGTCGCTTGCGGGACCGCTCCCGCCTAGCTTTTGAAGTCAGGGTATTGCAGTCGGAGCAGGTCTTGTCATCATGGTCGATGCCGAGACAGTGGAGACACCGGCGGTGAGGGTGGGTGACCGACATCAGTCGGTCGCAGTCCTCACAGGGATTAAAACCTGGCATCCCTATCTGCACCATTCGGAGTCAAAGACTCGAAAAATGATCAAAAAGGATCGTAAAAAGATTAGTCAAAAAATTACTACGGTACCACTTTTTCCGGATCTGCGCTGCAAGCGCGGAAAAAAGAAGAACTGACGTCAGTACGCGGAGGCAGCGTCTGAGTACTCCGACGACGTCATCACGGCGCCCACGACGACAAACGCGGAGCCGCAGACGAAGCCTACCGACGCGCAAAGGTACTGCTACGCAAAAATTTCCGGATCCAGTCTGACGCCTGGGGTTATTCTAAGGTAAGGAATCTAATACTAACCTGTTTCTTTCAGATATGGTTGCTTTCGAGGGAGGCGGAGAGGGTTTCTTATAAAAGTTTGGCGCGCCCAGATTCTTTAAAAAGGTTTGCCTGAAAGTTTTAAAACCATCCCTGAATTTGCGGTACAGGGTCAGGAAAATATGGGGGATAGACTATTACTCTGATTTTGCTCCCATTTGGGATTCACAGGGGTTACCTGTTTGTTTAAAGGATAGCCTAGCATTGCCCATTAAGAAAGCCGGTATTCGGATTTAGTCCGACCTTGTATCAGCGGATGGGATTCATCCTTTGGAGGGGTTAAGGCTTAAAATAAGGGACTCTTTTTCTAGATTTAAATATCTGCTACTGGTCTCCTGGTCCACTGCAGAGATATCCTCCATAGGTGGAAATTGAGCTTTAATGCCAGAATATACATCTCATAAAAAAGGAGGCTGGGTTTTGGTATAGGAAGATGCTGGAAGCTGACGATACAGTTTTTCCCCCAAAACATGCAGTTTGGAATATGTCAGCTTTGGAGACCACTGCCGTAGAATTGTTTGAACCCTCCCTCCAGATGCTATATAAGGTGGTTAAACCCGCCTCGCTAAATAAGAACCATTGTTATGTAATTAATGTTATACTACACCCCCAAGAAAATTGCTAAATTTGCTCACCTCTCTTCTATAAAATGCCCTAGATGCGATTTCACCCAGGCTGAATATTTCCTTATATTTTTTTAATGTGGTGCTCTAAAAGGGTTTTGGCAGAATGTGGACCACGCGCTTGGTGCTATTTTTAAGGTCAATTTTAACCTGAACTATCTATGGCCATATTTGATGTTGACAACAACTCTCCGACCATATTGTCAGTTACACAAAAAGGTTTGCTAATGTACCTGATCCTTATTGCCCGGAGGGAGATCTGCAGGCTATGGAAGGAACCATCGCCCCCGCTCTACGAGAACTGTCTGTCTGAGGGCCTCTTTGGCTATGGTCCATATGGACTTAGGACATTTGAAGGATGATGGGCGTTATACCTGGGTTCAGCTGCTAGATTAGGGCAAAGAAATGAGACTGAATTAAGTCCAATGATTACACCAAGTTTCGTACAAAGAAGCTGGTCTGGTTAGGCCTACAGACAATACAATAGCAGAAACTCTGGCCGCTTAAGATCGAAGGTTGGTTTCTTGCTTATATTTGCAGATGCTATATGGGGGGGGCGTGGCTAGCAGGCCACCATGGCGGACGGAGTTTGTTAGAGTTCCGGAGCCGCCGGGGGAGAGAATATCCTGAAGTCCATGACGAGGGGCTGATTCCGCCTGGAAACGGCCGTATCCGGAAGATAAGACCCCCTGCATACTCCGCTGTAAATCCTGGAGGGCTGTCGGCAGGCGGGTAGGAGCGGCACCGTGGTCAAGACTGGGGCCTGGTGCCTCGCAGCAGACCGGGGGCTCGAGTGGCCGAGGTGCCCGGAAAACGAGGACGGGAAGGCGGCGGTGCGGCGGAACCTCCACAACCCGGGCATGGACTCCAGAGACCCCGGAGACGGAGAGCCGGCCCCCACGACTGCTGCTAGCTGAGGACGGAACCCTGCGAGCCCGGGTACTGACGGAGCTGGAGGCGAAGGAGCACGGCCTGGCGCTGTGGCCTGGGGCTCTGAGGCATGAACACTGAAGACTGACTGCCTGCGCCGGTGCCTGACAATTGGGGATCTCCCTGCCTGGCCCACTACCACTCTGATGAGACTGGAGGTGAGGAGTCGGGAAGCGAGTGGAGGGAGCCCCTGAGGGCCCCTGGGGGCCTGACACCCCACGGAGCGCACAGGGCCACTGATTACCGGCGGAGGCAACGGAGGCGGGCGGGGACCCGTGAGCCCACGACTGGGCCCTGTTGCGGAGCCCCGGAGGACTGACTGACGGGGGGCAGTGCCGAGGTGCGCCAAGCCCTGCCTTCAGGTGGGTCGGAGATTGGAAAGACAACGAGACCTGGAGCGACACCCTCGGAGCGCCGACACCCACACACTGTCGATCGGCCTCCCTGGGTCCAACCCTTGCCCTCCATGGCTGGGAGCCGGCCCGAGGCGGTGCCCACCTGATACTGCTGCCGACCTGGTTCTGCCGGACCCCCATAGGTGGGGGGGAGGGCCACTTTGCCAACCGGGAGTTGGCGCTAGACCCAGACTGAGGGCCTCTTTTACCCAGACCAGGAGGGAGACGGCGCCCCTCCCCTTTTTTTGACGGATTTGCTGGGACCCCCGGAGGAAAGTGGTGAGAGAGGCCGAGAGGAACAATTCCGGGAGGTTCAGCGAGCGCCGTATGGCCGAACGACGCCCCGAGACGCACCCCTGCCGCCAACAGAACGCCCGCAGTCCACCATGGTGCGGAAAGGCGTGAAGGCCGTGGAGGGCAGGGAAGGAGCAGGCACAGGACCCTCTTTGGATGCGGACCCGGGAGGCGCGACGTCGCTGCTGTCGACTTCCATCGCCTCAGAGACTCAGCAAGGCGACAAGTTAGACTTCATTCTTAAGGAGATCAGAGACTCTAGGACAGTAATGGAGACGCAGATGGGCACCCTCACCACCAACCTTTCCTTGCTAAAAGCAGATCATGCGAAGTTGGCGGATAAGGTTAAAGATCAGGGCCTGACGATGGCGGAACTTACACCGACTGTGGTGGAACACTCTGACTCCATACACTTGATCCAACGCCAAGTTAAAACCCTGATGGAACGTGTGGAGGATGCAGAAGGGCGTAATAGACGCAATAATATCCGCGTTATTGGCCTGCCGGAGAGAAGCGAGGGATCTCGCGCAGCGGAGTTCATGGAACAATGGTTCCGGGATAACGTCGCCTCTGAGGGTCTGTCACCTTTCTTCTGTGTGGAGAGAGCCCATAGGATCCCAACTGGCCAACCGCAACCAGGACGGACACCACGGCCGCTTATTGTCAAGATCCTAAATTATCGGGACAGGGACGTGCTGCTGAATCAGGCCAGATTAAAGTCGGTCATACAGTGGGAGAACAAACCAATATCACTGTACCCAGACTACACCACTCAAGTGCAGAAACAGCGATCCTCCTACTATGAAGTAAAACAGAGACTCCAACGGGCGAAACTGAGATATGCTTTATTATTCCCTGCGCGCCTGAAGGTGATCCATGACAAAAAATCCCATTTGTTTGAAAGCCCGGCCGACGTGGAAGAATGGATGGAAACGATGGAGATCGAGGACCATATAGACCCGACGCAGACCTCTACGGATAATGGATCCAACGAAAGGTCGAATCATAATGGGTCTGGGAAGGGCGCCCGACGCAATCACCCAAAACAGCGCAAACCTACCGCCCAACAGCAGAAGCTGGGACAAAATGATGCAGTGGCAACGGTGGGCTCCTTCAGAGAGGATCGGAAGACGATCCACACGGACACTGAGGATAGTACCATCCACTCGGACAGCAGTCTGGTCCTGTTCCCGACAGTGACACCCAGAGCTGCAGACGAACTTATGGATAATGCCCAAGAATGAAACTTCCTGCGGCTCTGCCTGTGGCCTGAATGCATCATGATATCCTTTTTTGTGTGACCTGGGGGGTGGCGGAGGCGGGAGTGGAGGGACGCTATGTTTGTTTTGAACTTATTTGGGGCCCTTCCCTTGCTGAACTGCACTAGATGGCCTGGATTCGGGGGGAGGGCAGGACAAATGTCCGAGGCTTGGGAGATGTGACCCGGGCGCCTCCTGTGCCCCTGAGACACCTAATTATGCCATGCTGTCAGTATCTGCGGGGGGCCAGTCTACTTCCCTCCTCCCCTCCCCTGTTCCTCTGCTTTCCCCCCCCCTCCATGAGACGTGGATACGTATACTGAGCAATTACGACAGAACTCTCCCGGCGGCGCCGTTGAGCCGACGGCTTGACCGGGTATGGCTCTATGGACATGGCATTTGCTTGGTCGACCCCCCACTAGCGTATGCAACGTTACCTGTTTACCTATGTTTAAAAGTTTATGGTTTGGCACAGCAGGGTTTGGTGGCTGCGCCTCCACAGTTGGGGTTTGGGATAGGGAGGGAACTGTCCCCTGGTTGACGACGCTGATTCATCTGTTTGAACATTTGGAAACACTCTTCGCGACCCCTACAGACGGCTATGGCTGACGTTAGAGGAAAGTACAAGTTGGTCACCTGGAATGTGAGGGAACTGGGGGCTGTACAGAAGAGACACAGAGTGCATGCTTTCTTACTTAGACAACAGGCACACATAGTGTTCCTTCAGGAGTCACACATGACACACTCCGAGACACTCCTTCTACGGAAAAAATGGAGGGGTACTGTATTCTCCACGACATTCTGCCTTTTCCAGGGGAGCCACGATATGGGTACGCCATGGCACTCCATTTGTAGAACTAGAGAGACGCACAGACGATCAAGGGCGCTGAGAGGAACCTTGGACGGCGAGGTGGTGGTCTTGGGCAGTATCTATGCCCCGAATTTGGACCAGGATAGATTCCTTGCTGTACTGGGCCGGGCATTGGCGGACTGGGTAGATGTCCCCTGGATATTGGGAGGAGATTGGAATATGATCTTAGATGTGACCCTCGATAGGTCACACCCCCCCCTCTAGGCGGCGGGAGTGCATAAACTATCAGAATCTTTCGGGACATGGCTCCGGGGCTGGCGGTTGGCTGATACCTGGCGCGCACTACACCAACACAAATAATACTCGTGCTACTCCCCCGTACACAACTTACATACTTGATTAGACAGATGTGTGCTCCAACTCCATCACGACCAGATGCGCCACGTCAGACTACCTAGCAAAAACGTTTTCAGATCACCGCCCGCTAACACTTGATCTACACTGGGGAAAGATACCCTCGCCGGTCCCTACCTGGAGACTTAATCCCGCGTAACTCGAGCTGACACCATAACTGACTACTTTGTCACAAACTGGGACTCGGCGTCCTCGAACCTAATTGTATGGGATGCAATGAAAGCTGTAATTCGGGGGGCTGCTATAGGCAGACTAGTAGGAGCTAGACAGGAAATCCATGATAAATTATGCGACACAGAAAAGCGCTTGCGAGACCTTGAGACTGCGGCAGGGCAGGACCCCGACAGGAAAACTGATCTGCAATTGTGCAACATTGAGCATGCTGAATTGCTGGAAACCCTGAGGGTGATGGACTATGGGACATACCTGAAACGCCAACAGGCGGAGGCGGACAGATCTGGTGCTTTACTTGCACGGCTGGTCAGGGATGCCCCAGAGAGCCCTACAATAACGGCTATCCGAAACGCAGCAGGCGAACTAGTGCATACACAACTAGGAATTAATAATGTGTTTAAAGTTCACCTGGAGAACCTCTACGCTTCACCCCCCGTGGGGGCTGGAGAGGTCATGACAGACTTCCTGGAAGAGCTCACGATCCCAAGGTTGACCCCGGAAATCCAAGCGGCCCTAGCTGGGCCTATCACACAGCACGAAATAAGGATAGCAATTCACGCACTCAAACGAGGCAAGACCCCGGGCATGGACGGCCTGCCAGGGGAGTTCTATCAAACATATGCTGACGTGTTGGTCCCCGTCCTGGAGAAAATATATAACACTGCTTACGAGACTGGCCATCTCCCAGCTACCACCATGCAGGCCTTGGTGATCTCTATCCCAAAACCCGGTAGGGACGCCCTGGAGGTGGGCAACTACAGGCCCCTCTCCATGCTCTCCGCGGAATATAAGATCCTTAGTAAGGCTATTGCCATGCGGATCCAGCACCACCTCCCTGGCCTGATCCATGCTGATCAATGTGGCTTCCTCCCAGGGAGAAGCACCTCCCAAAATTCGAGACGCCTCCACGCACTTATGACGACTACCCCTCATACATTACCACATGCTGGCTGTATAGCCCTGGATCTCCGCCAAGCGTTTGACTCCCTGACATGGAACTTCATGTTTGAAGTCCTACATCGTTTTGGCTTTCCGGAGGCCCTCATAAAATGGATCCGCCTACTGTACACAGGCCCGACCGCTAGATCACGTACGGGCAGACACACGTCTGACAGCTACGAAGTTCATCGGGGCACCCGACAGGGCTGCCCACTGTCACCACTACTGTTTGTTCTGACGCTGGAGCCTCTGGCTATTGCGCTCCGCACCAGGGCTGGCGAGGAGGGCATACCAGTGGAAGGTGCGAATCACATGGTCTCTATCTATGCTGATGATATCTTAGTATTCCTCCGAAACCTGGAAGGAGACCACTCACACCTGGCGTCTATCTTCAGAAGATTTGAGACCATATCTGGCTTGGCTATAAATCCGGGGAAGTCGGTGGGGTTCTTTTTCCGGGATGGACAGCAGCCCCCCCACATACAGTTCGGCGCACATGCAATCCAAGTGGCACTGACCACGTTTAAATATCTCGGAATAAACGTATACAGAGACCCGGAGGCCCAAATTGACGGTAATATCCGGAGGGCCATCACTGGCCTACGAGGTAGTGTGGGCTTCTGGACGACCCTACCCTTGTCAGTAATGGGACGAGTGGCGGTCTCGAAGATGGTCCTGCTCCCTCGCATACTGTATTTTTTTGTAAACCTGCCGGTCCTGCTCCCGCAACAAATTTTCACCGCACTAAACACATTACTGATCACCCTTGTATGGGGATCGGGGAGGAGGAGAATCAGCCTTAAAAAACTGCAACTACACACCAGACAGGGAGGGTTAGGCGTGCCTGACCTGCGGAGTTATTACTATGCCAGCCAGCTCCAATGGTTGACCCGATGTGTGGCGGGCAGAGATCTCCATGAGATTGCTTTCACGACGGACAAATTGGCAAGGGGGGAATTACACTCCCTTCTATTGCCCAAGGCTAGGATCCCTAGGGACTGCCACCCCCTCCTGCATGTGGCTCTAACCTGCTGGAAGAAAGCGCTGGCATACACGGCTGGGACCTCTCCATATGCTGACAACATACCCCTACTGGGACTCCCGACACCGCAAGGGACCCTAACATTACGCAGACTACGCCCCTGGACGGAGGCCGGGGTGGATAGGGTGGGAGACCTGTTTGGAGATACCATGCTGGATCATATTTCATTTGTGCAGACCACGGGGGCGCCTCCGCGCTTATACATGTTACACGCCTCAGTGACTCACTTCGTGCGGCGAGCTTGGGCTCCGCACCGTACGAAACCGGACCAACACGAATTGGTACACCTTCTACATTACATGGGCACGGGGGGACACCTGGTGAAATGGCTGTATACTGGTATCAGGGAACATGTGGCGTCGCCGATCACCGCCCTTAGGGAGATTTGGACTGAGGACTCCGGGGAAGTTATAACGGACGGAGAGTGGAAAATAATTTTGGGACACCATAGAAGAGTATCCAGGAATGTTAAAGTTCAGTTCATACAGGCCATGGTTCTCCATAGAGCATACCTCACACCCCAGAGACTTCATAGGATGTTCCCTACCGCCGCACACTGCTGCCCGAGATGTCAACAAGATGAGGCACATATCCTCCACATGCTTTGGACATGCCCGAAGTTACACACTTACTGGGCGACGATCAAACACACCCTACATTCCATAACTGCGCTCCGGATCCCTGAGGGGGCACTGCCCTGCCTGATAGGGAATAGGAAACGACCCAAAACACGCAAAGCACAACTGAAATCTACGGATCTGGCACTCGTGTTGGCAATCAGGGGGATCACTATGAGATGGAAGTCACCCAGGGCCCCTGCAGGTAGCCACGTGGCGCTCTGACTTGTTGAAGTGGGGCAAAGCCGAAGCCGCGGCGCTGCGAGAAGAGGAGAACAAGGGCATTCGCAAATACCCCATAGCACTGGACTGGGACTCAATGTTAATTGATTTGGAAGAGGTAGACCTAGATAGTATGGGAGACCTGGTGGGGTGACCGCATACATATGATGGATCCACGAACAGCAGTCCCACTCACTGAGGTCGGTCCGGGTTGAGAACCTTTACCTATTTCTGGATAGATTGCGACACTTTGGACCGAAATGTAGAGTGTACAAGAGAGGACAACCAGGAGACGGGAAGAGGGTGGGAGGGTATTGGAGGATAGTTGGGGTTTGGAAATTTAGATATGTCACGATTTTGATGTTTCAGGATCACCACTGCGACAACTCTGAGAATGGGTGAGACAAATGACTCATGTTGATACAGAAACGATATGTAATGTTACTGATAACGAAAACGGAAAAGACTGTTGTGTACAATGATGTGAGGACATACAGTAATGTACAACACCCTGTAACAGTCACGAATAAAGAGTTTTAAAAAAAATATATATTTGCAGATGCTATATGGTGAGATAAGGAAAAAAAAAATTAGCATTTAAAAAACCTTAGAAATTCACTGAAAAAACCATAGGTTTCCGGGGCGATATAGTTAGTTGGGCATTTCACTCATAAAAACCATACAAATTCCCCCATTATAGTTAGTTCAGCTAACTATAACTAGCGAACCCCCCCCCCCTCACACAGGTATATTTCACACAAAAAAAGAGGCCCCGGGCGGTGGCTGTCCCCGGGGCTGCGGGGTGGCAGTGTAACCCGGGGGTGGCAGTCCCCGTGGCTTGGGTGGGCCTCTAAGGCCCCCCAAACTTAAAAAAACAACCCATGGGGGGTGCGGCCCCCGGGGTCCCCGGGGCAGTGTGGGGGGGGATTGGGGCTCCCCACATATTTCTTTACTGCCCCTGGGACCTGGCCCTCCCGGGGGTTTAAATTAAACGAAGCGTGTGTTTTTTTTGTTTTTTAAAACAAGCTTTTTTGGACCCTGTGGGTCCTTGTGGAACCCCCTGAGCAGGCCTAGGGGGGGGTCAGGGTGTTTCTACCCTGCCCCCTTTTCTTGTTTTGTGCGTTTCTTTTTCTCTTTTCTTGTGCCTCGGTTCTACCGCGGCACAAGATGGCTGCCAACACTTCCTGGTTTGAAGTGTTGACAGCCAATTAGAATGCTGCTCGTGATCGGCAGGGTGCGTGGATCCACCACGCCTCTATATATCAAAACTTATTTTTTTGTATTTTCTCAGCAACTACTGAACAGATTCACACCATTTAAAAAAAAGTGTTCTTTCTGAAACAAGGGCTACTTTTGTACCAAATTTGATGTAATTCCGTTAAGCAGTTTGAGCTGTAGTCGTGTCTAATGTTTCCTACAGGAAATGCATTTTTCGACATTTTTTTGAATTTCTCAGGAACTACTGAACGGATTTACACCATTTAACACAAAGAGTTCTTTCTGAAACAAGGGCTACCTTTTTGCCAAATTTGGTGTAATTCCATTCAGCAGTTCCGGCTGTAGCTGTGTCTAAAGTTACCTATGGGAATTATTATGGCGAAAACACGTTTTGGGACCCCCCTTTTTTCTCGGCCCCCCCGCTTGCAGAATCGCCCCAAAACATTAAAGATAGGAGCAGACCGGAGCGCCCCACTAGTTTTGAAAATTGTGCAAAGATTCGTTAACCGGCGGCAATGTTATTGGGAAAGAAAAAACGCTTTTTTAATAGAAACAAGGTCCTAACTATAACTACCTACTGGCGGTATATGTGTGTGTATGTGTGTGTATATACATATACATATATATACATATATACATATACATATATATATACATATATACATATATATACATACATATATATACATACATATATATACATATATACATATATATATATATATGTAAAATAAAACAAATTGCGGGCTCCCGCGCTTCGTTTAATTAATACACCCAGGTGGGCCAGGGGCAGTAACAATTGTGTGGGGGGCTCCAATTCCCCCCACAGTGCCCCGGGGACCGCCACCACCCAGGGCTTTGTATGAAGATTTGGGGGGGGAACACGGCCCCCGCAGCCGCCAGCCCCCGGGGGTTGTTTTTTAAAGTTTGGGGGGCCTTAGAGGCCCCACCCAAGCCAATACACACCCTATGGCGCGTTTTAAGTTGGGGAATTAATTCTTTTTCAATCCTGAGGCCCCCTGGGGGCCAACTAGCCCACCAGGTGCTTCCAGTAAGCGCCACTGCACTGCGTTGCAGAGAGGTGGTCCAGATCATGCCCCTTTTTACACCTCTCTGCAACGCAGCTCTGTGGAGCTTACTGGAGGTACCTGGTGGGCTAGTTGGACACGTCACCTCAGGCCTCCCCCTCCCTTCACCACTGTGCAAACGCGCCCGTAGCGCGTTTTAAGAGGTAGTTTTAATCCCCCTGCCCTAATATGTACTAGGGCCTTACATAGGAGGTCGGGCTAATCACAGGGGTACCCCAACGCATAGTGTACCCTAGTGTATGTAGGTGTTTTCATTGTATTCCAAGTGTCTTTTAGCATAGCACTGGCTCTAGGCCTGGTTAGTCAGAGTCCGATACAACCAGTACCCGCCTGATAACGTGGGGACAGGATGATTTTGCAACAAGGCCTCTTTCTGGTCCTCAGTTGGTTCTTTCTGCACAGGTCTTGCTTCTTCCTGCACTTTTCTTCATCTTTGTGGACTAATGTTCCTTCTTTGTGCATTTCTTTTGCTTCTTTCTGTGTGTTTTTCTTCTTTCTTCACATGTCCTACCTCTGTAGGCATAGTTAGAAACTAGCATTTGAAAAACCTATAAAATTTACTGAAAAAACCATAGGTTTCAGGCATGTCATTTAGTTAGAAATTAGCATTTAAAAAACGTTTGCAATTCACTGAAAAAAACATAGGTTTTGGGGTAAGATATAGTTAGTTGGACATTTCACTCATACAAAACCAGAGAAATTCCCCGGTTATAGTTAGTTCAGCTAACTATAACTCGCGACCCCGCAATGCACTGCTGATGTCACATATTACATCACTCATGACATGGTCAGTGACATCACTAATGACATCTCAAATGACATCATCCATGTGATAATTTGATGCATCTTCTCACACACTAATATAACCTTTGATACACCCACTCTAAATTACAGACTGCCATTCTCCAACAACAA
>NC_136065.1:1172971694-1173068455 GCF_964261635.1 Lissotriton helveticus | reverse complement strand
CCCCTCCCTCCGACAAATTACTGTAACATTGTTTTTTTTTTCCTGTGTTTTACTGTGCTCTTGTAACAGGTGTAATTTGTAACTTAATGATCCTCATGTAAAGCGCTCCGATACCTCCGGGTCTAGCCAGCGCGATATAAAACTCTTCAAATAAATAAAATAAGTCAGAAAACCAAGAATACTCTGGAGGAGTCTGCCTCCATAGACGTCGAAGAGTGCTACGGACCAACCATAGACCATAACTCATAAGCTCCAGAAGAGAGCCACGCCAACCTTGCGGTTCTCACCAGAGGGGATGTACTACAACAGTAGGAAGAGTGAAAAAGGAAGGTACCTACAGTATGAACTAAAGGACAATAATCCAGAGGAACAGAAAAAACATTTTAAGAACAGTCCGCATGACCCTTTGAAGCTTCCTGTGCAAGTAAGAGCGGCTATACAACAGCCAACAAATACCCCACATAGGGTATGTCTTATCCCCATAAAAAGCCTTAAGACTAGCTCGTAGACAGAGGACTCAAAATGAAATGCAGAAACACAGTCTAGCTGTACCATATAGGGACAAAAACGTCTGATTAGCCGTACAGTCTGTCCAAGCAATAACGTCTTGAACCCATAGACGGATACCAGAAAAAAACAGTGACAACACTGCATTCAAAGTAAAAGTCCGCAACAAGGACTAAAAACCACAGGATTTATGGAAACCCAGACATGAGACGCTGGAACACTGAATCACCATGGCTGTCATAAAGGGAAACCCCATCAAAGGGCAAATCCCGAAGTCGCTCCTGAATATTCGCAGGAAAACTGCCACCCCGCCGCCAGGCATGGCGGCGCAGAGCAACTGACCTGGTCATAGCCAGAGCCACAGCCAAATGGAAAACTGTGCCAATTCTCGGCCATCATGAAGCAGCCAATCCAGGTCAGCCCAAGAGCCCTCCAGAAAAGATGGAGGAGACGCTCAACCGAGTCCCAAAGGGCAAAAGTAGCCTGTGCAAACACACATGATGTGTTCAAAGACCAAAGGCCGAACTGGTGAACGCAAAGACATGGCAGCCACACGCCTCCAACCAGCGAGACTCCGGAGTGGGAGGAAGTACCAGAGGAGGGGAGGAAGATAGGGAGACAGAGGCTGCCTGGACTACCAGCCTTTGAGCCCTAGGATGGAGGGACAAACAGTCAGGGTCATCTGGAGCAGGGCAATGACTATGTGCAATAGCATGACCCACAGGGTCTCCCGATGAGGGTCTCGCCCAAGACCCAAGAAGAATGTAATTTAATACTCACCAAAAGGCAACAAGGGCTCCATGTCGCCCAGGTAGAGTAGATCCAACAAGGGATCAGAAGGCAGAGAGACTGAGGGAGACTGCATCTGTAAGATATCCGCAACTTTGCGAACCATTCTCGCAAACGCTGCACCAGCCTCCTTGGCCATTCTAGGTGGCGACAATAAGCCATCTGTAGGGGACGGTTGTAGGCTAACCCGTCCACGAAAAGGCAAATGCTCTGCAGCCAGAGGATGACCAAAAGTCTGCCAGTGCCCCATGGGCACCTGCTCCGAGGAGCATCAAAACAACCATGGGGGAGGTGAAACCTCAGGGGTCTCATCCTCCTCTACCAACAGAGGAACAGAAGGGGACAGCACAGGCGTCGACCGACGTCAAGACGGCGTTGCATCAATGACCACCAAAGAAGACTCGTCCACCTGACGACAGAGCGGCGTGGACTCTACCTCCACCAAGATGGGAAACTGCAGGGAGGAACGGCGTCTACTGTGAGTCGAGCTCCGCGCTGCAGCCGCACCGGCCCAAGCGCAGGGAGCCTCCCAAGGCTGTGCAGTGGCTCCACAGGAGAGCGAGACGTCCGACTAGGATGCCCCTCTGCGACGTGTCCTGTTGAATGTATGTATGTATACACTGTAACCCTGCGGGCATCCTGGCGCTGAAACACGGTAACAAGTAGGAGAGTGAGCTGCAAGGAGCTGATCTGCCGGCTACACTCTGGGGAAAAGCCAGGTCTTAACTTTCTTCGGAAATGACAAAAGATCCTGTATCTGCCTTAATTCCAGGGACACCGGAACAGGAGCCTGGGTACTCGATCGGCTCAAGGGAAAAACCCCGACAGCGAATTCCCGACCTGAGCCCCTTCCCCCCTCTGTGGGGCCCGAAGGCGCACCAGGGAGAGGAGGTGACCCAAAGATGGCCTATAAAGCCCTAGAATAGGCTTCCATCTGGAATCTAGATGCCCAACACCGGGAAATGATGGGTAGGTGGGGGTCGACTCCTGGGGGCCCGTGTCCGGTGAAGACCGCGAGTAGCGGGCCCGGTGTTACATTTAAGGGAGGTCGACGACCTCCGTGACTTTTTCCTGTGCTTACCTGCAGCAGGCGAGTGACGCCAGCAGGAACGACTCTGTGACCTGTCCCGAACAGAAGCCCCAGCTCGAGAGGGAGACCGGGGACGTGAGGACCCCGGTCGGGACATTCGGGCGGACAGCAACTTCATCCGACGTTCCTGCAGTTACTTCGGTTTCAGCTGCCAGCAGGCGTCGCACTCCTTGGAGTCGTGGTGCTCTCCCAAGCACCACATGCAGATCTCATGTGGATCTGTCGCCGACATGTGGAGTGTACAGGTCTCACACGACTTGAAACCCTTAGGCATCGCACACTGTTCCAGGACGCTAAAAGGAGTCAATAAGGCCGGAAAACTAAAACAGGCCAGAGAAACTGCTTCTCCTAGATTCGCGTTGGGACACGGAAAACAAGGAAAACAGATGTCAGCACGCCCGGAGGGACTTATATGGCTCCATTGACGTTATATCCTAGGACAAAGTCAGGACGGAGCCATGCGATGCCATCCCCCAGCACACAGAGGTACTGCTGAAAATTCTCCGGATCCAGTCTGACGCCTAGGGATATTCTAGGTTAAGGAATCTGCAGCTAGATGTCTCTATCAGATCTATACCTATACGATTACGTTCTGGTAAAACAAGCTGCTTTACACTCCTCCTGGTCTAAGCCTGAGGGCTGCTCTCCACAGCTACCACTTAGAGAGCTTTCTAAGGTTGTCTAAGACCACTAAAATGACCATAAGGGTTGTCTGGATTAGTGCAAGGTGCCCACTTACATACGTGTACACCATATACTAAGCCAGCTTCTCACAATGCCCTTTGCAGAAAAAAAATATATGGGGGAAAAACCTATGTCAAGTACTCCAATAGATAAAAGAAAACACTTAGCATTCTAGGGGAAAGGGAGTAGCAGTCAAGGGGTTAATAATGGCCCACTTAGGGTGTTGTGTGGTGGGATGGGAGGGAGAAGATTCCAAGTGCCCAATGTAAAGAACCAACCGATTCCATTACATTTGTTGTAAAATCACAAAGAGGACTGATGCGATCTTCACTACCTTCAGGAAGGCTCTGCCTTTGTTGCATGTCACTGACACAAAAAGGTGGATTTTCTTTCGAAGTAAAGAAACCACCTCAAAAGGGTGGAGAGACCTTTTAGGAAGTTAGGGAAGATTAGGATAGGTTCTCCCATAACGTGAAACTTTAAAACAAAAAATACACATCTGCCCATGAGCATGTAAACAGAGCCAAAGTAAAGGAGTGGTGTGTCTTGAAAAACAGGAAAGGAAAATGCGCTTCTTTTTATGTACAACCCTAGTAGAAATAGTAATCCCTGTTCAACAAAAGAATATATGTAGAAAGAGCCCCACGGAATACGGTTAAGCCCATCCTGGCTTTTAGCAGCCAGCATGAACCCAATGATGAAGCATGTCACTAGTAGAGCGATTGAGCGTTGTAGATAAAAAGGAAAGCCTTTTCTTCCCCTGCATTTCAAGACACCCCATTTGTTACTTCGGCTCTGTGGGTTTACTTGTGCGTGGGTAGACAGATTTTTTTTATTATCCTTGAGATGTAGTAGGATACTTGAGCTGTTTTGAGGAGGCATCTGCAAGAGCTCTCAAGTACGTAAGACATTCTCAGGAAATTAACTTTCTCCATTCGTTTTTTTTCTTGCTTTTGAAGCATTTGTTACTAACAGTAGATCACGATTCATGATTGGGGAGCTGTAGAGATGGTTACTTGGCTTTTTAGGAAATGTTCTAAGCACAGGGGGATATGTGGACTTGGTTGCAAGCTGGAAATGAGTTGCTTAATTGGTGCCATTTGCTGGCGAATCCTTTCATAATTGCTTGTGAGTAGGCCATGGTCAATAAGTGGTATTTGATCAAACGAGAAGGGAAGTGAAGCGGTCCGTCTAATCCAGAGTTGTATCAGATAACATTACCTGCCTCTCTGCTGGTGCTCACTTCCAAATGTTGCACCTGACAATACCGTCATTTGTAAAAACTTCAGTCTTAAAGAAGCTTTGTTTTTACAAATTAAATGATTAGCCGCAATGGGATGAAAGTTAGCAAACAGTGATAAATAAAATTGCCTATACTCACAGCAGCCGTATCATCTGTTAAGCTTTCACCTTTTACATTTTCCAATGATTTACCTGAAAAGAAAAGAGACTATTAACATCTTTTTCAGAGTACAAAGGGAAGTGTTGATAACCTCTCCCGTTTTTGCATAGCTGGTATATAATCAATCTTTTTCTAATTGTTCAGTGTTTTTGCAATGTATGCAATTCAGAAAAAGTTGCATATAAATGAACACACAATCAAGCTAACTTCACTTTGCAAGTACATTGAGACTACAAAGGAAATGTAACTATTTCGAAACACCACAATTTCAGCAGGTAGGTTTTGATCCTTATAGCTCAAAGGTGCCTTATCCCAAAAATCTTTTTTTAGACCTCAAAATGAAAAGTTAGCTTCCTAGCAGATATATATGAATGTTTAACTGTATTCTCCATCTGCAGACATAAGACATCATAATAGCTGTCCCTGAAGCCTCAAGACTCGTTCTACTTCTAGCTGAAACCTTGGGGTCAGATGTCCTGACTGGTAAATGCCACCATGTTCGTCCACACATCTCATTCCCCCTGTCAAAGACCTGCAACTACCTCCTCTCTGCCAAACTCCTTCCTCTTGCCTCATTACTCTCCAAGTAATGGAGGTCACCTTCTCCTGCTCCCTTCCCAGTAGAAGTCTGCCATTACTTCTAACTTGCAACCTCATCCTCAAGCATAGGAAGTCTCAGTCATCCTTACCCTTTGCCACTAGAAATCTACAGAGCTGTACCTCGTCCCTGCTGCCTACTTCTCTCCTCCACCCACAATAAACGCTGTAGTTGCCAGACCTCTGCTGCCCCCTTCATGCCTCTCCAGTCAAGATCAGAAGCTCTCTCCTCGACTGACCAGAGGCTTTCGCCTTCCTGCACCCCTCACTGCAGGGAGTACTTACCTCAACTGCTGCCAACTCTCCTCTTAACTGCTGGGACGCTACTCTAGGCTGATTCCCTGCTACTCATTTTCCCCCCTTTGTCAGAGGCTCCGCTGCAACCTACCTTAACAGGGAGCTGCCTATTCAACCCCTGCAAGGCAGCAGACCAGTTTCAAACAGATACATTTTTTTCGTTTCTATTTAAATGTACATAAATGTGCTGGGGTGTATTCCTACAGCCCAATAACGTCGGAGTGAGTCTGTAAAGGACTGTGGGCATTCAGATATCATGGGTAAAGTTATCAACCATCAGTACATATTTGAATATAAATAGTCCCATTCAAACTCATCTTTACATTCTTAGAGTGTAGGAGTAGTACCTGCGCTATGTATGTACAGTACGCTGAATCACCCATCTAATGTTATCTTCTGCTCTCTTACTAAGGTTTCTTGAAAGTGTCAGCATGTTAAACAAGAGTGGCTCTCCTTTAGGTGTTCAAGCAACAGTCTGGTTGCTTACTAACTTGCATGATGTTAATAGGAACATGCTTTAACAATTTACATATGGTTGCAGAATTATTAGAAGAAAATATATTGCTTACCTGCCATCCTAGTTCTCAATCAGGAGTATTCCCTCTGAACTTTAGAATATCTACTCCAATATGGTATGCCAGGAAACCTTTTTACACAATGTACTTTACATATGAAATAAGCATCAAATATGGGACAATGTTTTCTCATTTTCATTTTCAATAAAAAAAAAATAATGCTAGGAGCCTAAGCAGTCATACATGTACATAAGATTCAACGCAACATTAGTTTTAACACTTGTAAACAAAAAAATAAAGTAACAAGCATTTACAATGCAACAGTCTCGCCTTTGCAAAAGTTCGAGCTATTGGCAATGTAAATGACACATTTTTTATTTATGCGTTGGTTTTGAAAACAGATAAATACATGGCATTGTCATTTACAATGCCAATAGCTTAATCTCTCGCAAATGCGAGACCTATTGCATTTGCACCTACGCACAGAGCCACACACACACACGCACAGAGCCACACACACACACAAACATAGATGTGGTGGTGGTGAATGTGGTGGTGATGAATGTGGTGGTGGTGAATGTGGTGGTGGTGAATGTGGTGGTGGTGAATGTGGTGGTGGTGAATGTGGTGGTGGTGAATGTGGTGGTGGTGAATGTGGTGGTGGTGAATGTGGTGGATGTAGTGGTGGTGGTGGATGTAGTGGTGGTGGTGGATGTAGTGGTGGTGGTGGATGTAGTGGTGGTGGTGGATGTGATGGTGGTGGATGTGATGGTGGTGGATGTGATGGTGGTGGATGTGATGGTGGTGGATGTGATGGTGGTGGATGTGATGGTGGTGGATGTGATGGTGGTGGATGTGATGGTGGTGGAGGATGTGATGGTGGTGGAGGATGTGATGGTGGTGGAGGATGTGGTGGTGGAGGATGTGGTGGTAGAGGATGTGGTGGTGGAGGATGTGGTGGAGGAGGATGTGGTGGTGGTGACTGCGAGCAGCCATGTCCGCCGCAAGATATCAATGTTCTGACGCCCATTGCTGATTGCACCAAACTCACTTCGCCATTTCTCAGTTGAGCAGCAGGCTATTAGCTAATGTACCGGTGGGCAGGGTCGCAACCAGCAATGTACGCCTATAGTTAATGTACATTTTGACCAAAATTGAACTAAGCCCCGTCCTTTTCAGACTGGGGGCGTGTTTTTTTGATTGACTGAAGACGTCACAGAGAGAAAGCACCGAAAAAACACGCCCCCAATCCGAAAAAGACGGGGCTTAAATTGACAGACATACGCGTGTGTGTGTGTGCATGCGTGTGCGTTTATTAGCGTGGGTTTCTGTGTGAACGCATGTATGTCTGTGTGTTAGTGTGCGCGTGTCTGCCCATCTGTTTATTTATTTAATGCATTTTCATATAGCGCGCTGTGCTCGCGTGATTTGCAAGCAGCATCTGCAGCCATGGTGGTCACTCGAGTAGCCAGTTTAGTGGTGGTTAAGTGTGCGGCGACCACGGTTCCCACAACTTCACGTAAGTTGTGATGTCCGGTTTCTTACAACCCCTTCCACTCTAGTGGCTTTTGTGACCGCCTTAGAGGTCACAGGGGCAGGAGGGTCTGGCGCTTAAGGGAGTTTTAGTGATGGAAACTCTCTTCACTTGCAGCCACGGTTGTTCAGGTATATTTGAAGATTTAATAAAAGTTAGTGAGACGCAGTTCTGGGAGCAGGGTTGGGTAAAGTTGTGGACTAACAGGCGTGGGGAGAGGGGGGGGGGGTGATGGCTTCCGCTTTCGGTGTCTTTGCATGTGTATGGTGCCGGCTACATTCAAACATCCGAATATGTCTGTGTTGTAGAAAGCATACCTCTCTAGGCAGCATTATAATAAATAGGTGAAAAAAATGTGTTAAGTCTCATCTTTATCCAAGTAGGATCACAGAATTATTTTTGCCTCAAATTCACGGAGGTCCTTTCTGTTGGAGAACGGTCCAGATAAAAATACATCGGAGAATAGGTTTAATTAAAAGGCTCGTCCATGGAAAAAGCTTACAGTTCTCGCCTTTCTTGACCAAGAAATGCGCACAAGTAAAGTTGCTTTGCATGAAAAATGTCGCAGATAGGATTTGATCATAGGACGGAGTTAGCTGTGAGAAGAGAATCCGGAGTTCTCAGGGAAGTGCAAGTCTTCTTGTAGCTGGGGAGGCAGAGCAGGGGTGCTCTTTCCCTAGACATGGAAGGACATTTAAATTACATGCATGGTGAAAAGAAATATGTCAGATACATTTTTTCTGTAAGTAGTAACAGCCGCCATGAATTTCAATGAATCACATCTGAAGGCCAGATTTAATGAAATAAAGGAGAGAAACTGTACCGTCTCGACTCAATATGCTTGCCAGCCTCTGACTATAGACAATTGCTACGCCTTTACCAATTATAGGCATATGCTGATTATAACGAAAGGTGAGTTCAGGATATTAAGTCCCACATGGAGCGGTAGGTTTCCACAGGAACATGAAAATGGGATGCGGTCTGTTTGAGGTGACTAATAAGGGAACAGTTCTTCACAACTATGACAGCAATAGGAGAGGTTTTACCATTCATAACAGCCATCCTGCCACTACGTGGTGGTCACAAGAGCCTTGAAGAGACTATCTGTGCCCCATTTTAAAACAAAACACTACATGACAAACTGCAAATTTCGCTGCAGTTTTCATTCCAGTCCCCGGGTTCACACTATTACTTGGATGATTCTAGACCATGCATCCCATTCCTTTGTCAAACAAAGCCAGGATCATGTCCTTGGATTTCGGAGTTCCGTTTATATTGATTTATGAACCTCTGCCTCAGTTCCAATCTAAACTCCATTCCTTGATTCTCTTCATGTGCAATCAGGCTTCTTTAGTTCTTCCTTATCCAAGTCGGAGTGCAGGTAGAGCTCTAATTACAGTCACCCGATAATTGCTTTCACCTGGCTCTCAACCTGTGCACTTTTGTTTCACCCCTGAGCAGCAAGCAGTGTCTATGTGTATGTATTAGTACTGAGAACCTGACCTGACTTGTAGCTGTTTCATGTACAATTCCTTGTTTGTGTACAATTTAAACATTTCAGGATTCCTTCCTTTTTCAGTACCAGTCTTGATGCTATAGCGCCTTTCTCCCAGTTCTCTGATATTGTAGGTAACTATGTCGCTTACTGCAAAGTTCCCAGGTTATGTCCGTATACTTCGGGTCCTTTTTAGGTCAAGCCTAGAGCAGCGCATGCGCTGCTTGTTAGGTCGAGCCTAGAGCAGCGCATGCGCAGCTGCTCGATCTTTATTAAAGGACAAAAAAAAGTGTTACCTACCAGAGTTTAACTGGCCTGAAGCATGAGTGCATGTGTGCGTGCCATTTGTCTCCTCCGTCATGGGTCATTAAGTTGCTTTCCCCTCTGCCTCCGTCCGATCACTTTAACTTTCACTTTCGTGGCTTGGCTTCACTTTCGTGGCTTGGCTGCACTTTCGTGGCTTGGCTGGCTTGTTTTATTTAAACTAACTGCAGACCTACGAAAATTCGCCATTTAAAATTAACAGCACAAGCGCACAGTCAACAATGGCCCCTGCAGCGTCTCCGGCCGCATTTTAGGTTTCAGCTAGGCACCCTCTTTCACTTTAACAAGGGCTCACAGTCAACAATGCTCCACCCCCCTCCCGCACCACCCCAAGGCGCCACGCTGTAAACATCTTAACTATCATTAAAATGAGTTCCCAGTCTCCCATGGATTGATTCCTATGTAAACATTGCAGGCGTTGTACGTGGTGATGTGCACTGTGACTACCCTTCCGCCCCTCTCCTCCCGATCAATTAAATGCTTCCAGCCCTTTTCACAAACATTACTTCCCACAAGTATCTCATCAAGAATCCTAACTGCTCTCCCCCAACCTCCAAGTTGGAGTATTCTACAAAGAAAGCAGCAGATTTCGCTATATTCTTTGACAAAAAAGTGAAATCACTTGTGGATCAGATCGTTCATCCTACCCCTCCAGAGGAGCGCAAATCCTTAGCCATTTGGCAGAACTTTGACCACATCCCTGAAGATGCCGTCCTCAATTGCATCCTCAAAACAAAGCCCTCCAACCATTCTCTTGACCCCATCCCTAGTGCCATTGACTTCTATACCCATTCTCTTTCCTATTGGACCACTCTGGTCAACCTCTCCCTCTGTCAAGGCTCCCTTCCGGTCTCCTTCAAAACTGGGCAGGTCACACTTCTGCTTAAAAAACCCACTGCTGATGCGAATGACCTCAACAACTTCCTCCCCATCACTAACCTACCCTTTCTTGCAAAGATCACAGAAAGATGTGTAGCGAAAAAAAATCTCTCGTCATATCAAGGAAAATTATCTTTTTGACAATTTTCAGTCAGGCTTCATCCAAAACTGCAGCACTGAAACAGCCCTGCTGCAAGTGATTGATGACGCGATGCGGATACTCTATTTGGGGGGGTTTGTCTTCTAATTTTCCTTGACCTTTCTGCAGCATTTGACACTGTCAATCACAACAGAGAATGGGCATGGAGGGCAATGTGCTTAAATGGTTTGCTTCTTTCCTCTCTGATAGATCCCAAATTATCAAAATATCGAACAGTCTTTCATCTCCTTTGGCAGTAGGTCAAGGTGTTCCTCAAGGCTCTATACTTGCACCCACATTGTTCAATCTCTATTTAGAACCACTGGGAAATCTCCTAAGTAAATCCGGGATCCACTATCATCTCTATGCAGACGACACTCAAATCTACCTCAAGGTTGCCTCCAATCACTATCTCGCCATCCTAAGCTCTACTCTAGACTCCATTCAAAACTGGATGTCAACTCATCAACTGATTCTGAATCCCTCCAAAACTGAATTCCTCCTCCTCACTTTCTCCTCCCCTGGTTCAATCATGGATGGATCAGATGAATCTACTTAACAATAAACCCATCATTGTCGACAGCGCAAAATCCCTCGGTGTCATACTCGACAAAAAACTCAATCTAATCTCCCACATCAATTCCATTGCAAAGTCTGCTCGATACCAACTGCGCCTTCTTTGGGGGATTCGTCGCTCCGTCCCGGAGCAAGACCTTAAAACCCTGGTCCAATCGCTGGTCCTCTCCAGACTGGACGACTGCAATTCTCTTCTTACTGGCCTCTCCAAATCCCACCTGTCCCCCCTTAAATCTGTTCTCCATTCAGCAGCTCGTTTCATTTATGGGGCCAAAGAAGCAACCACATCACACCCATGTTATCCACCCTCTGCTGGCTTCCCATCAAGACAAAATCTATCTACAAGACTGCCTGTATCTCCCACAAAGCCTTGAACTCCTCTCCTCGCTACCTGGTGAATAATGAAACTCTCCGGAGGCTCTAGATCATCGTGTAATGCGGAAAATTTACTGCTTGAACCTCCCACTTTCAAGAAGGAAAGATCGATGGCCCAATCCTTTTCAGGCAACACAGTGAGAATCTGGAACTCACTTCCGCCTCAGCTCCGGACCACCACCTCCTCCCAGGCCTTCAAAACTGACCTCAAAGGTCTCCTCCTTCAAAGACACTTCCAAATTTAATTCACACCCTCTTATTATCTGAAGGAAGACCTTCCATTATAGAAAATTCTATTCTCCATGACTATGGAAGTGCCTTTCCAGTGTGTTCTTGTGGTTTGAGTGTCTGCCATTTATTGCATTATTATCCTTCTACCTGTGTTTGGTACTCTTTTGTAACATGCACACTTCACTTTTCTCTTGTAACAGACGGTTTGCTACCTCTTAGATTGTTTTCTTTAGATACTTGCACACGTGCCACCATTGCCTACGTAACGTTTGTTCTTGTGTTTGAGTGTCTGCAATTTATTGCAGTATTATACCTCTACTTGTACTTTGTACACTTTTGTAACTTGCACACGTCACTTTTTCCTCCTGTAATGTACAGTTTGCTACCGCTTGTATTTTGTTTGCTCACAATTGTCACTTTTGCCTCATGTAACTTAACGTTTGCTTTTGCAATTTGTTCACTTGTAATTTTCTTCTCATGTATCATTACTGTTCCTATTAAGAAGCGCTCTGACACCTTCGGGTAAAGTCCGCGCTATATAAAAAACGCATAAAATAAAATAAATAAAACTTTAAAAAATGGCGTCATTCGTAAAACACACAGCCTTTGACTATGTACAAAATGGAATAAATGAACAGTGTTATCTCAGCTGGTTAGAATTCACACTATGCTTTCAAACAGCTTGCTTTGCGGCCTCCTTTAACACTGTTGATTGTGTGTAACATGCCTGTATCCAACAACAAAACAATCTTTAAATAAAACCAGTCTCTTCTGTGCTGGAAAACTAGGGGTGCTCAGCACTGGATAAAGATAACAGCATGCGAACTGAGCGAAATAAATATTCAATTATATGCAGAACTCAGTACATCATTCCAAGGAATGCTCTTCTGAGCCCTCCTAGGACACTGAATGTTCACAGAATACCAATAACATTGTTTGGCACATGAGCACAACTGAACGTCAAAAAAAGAGAAACATTTCAGTAATGACTTTGCAGCAGCACCAGTTCAGCTGGGCCTTTTGTCGGTTCACTGCATTCAGTGCTGCCCAGGACAGCTTGAGGATAATAAATTTGTGTATCAAAATATATTTAGCTGTTCCCTTGTGCCGGCGTGGTACACGACAAAGTAAAGAAGCAGAAAGCATTCAGAGGAATTACATGCTCAGATTTCTTTACTTTCTCCTAGGAACGCGTAGGTTGTTCAAATATACATCTCTGCTTAGTTTACTTGAGTTTATTAGCCATTTTCGGTATTTATTTATTTCCGGCAAGTACAAAAATATGCACATTTGAAAATGTTGGGGTTCGTGAATCCCATTTCAAATGACGTATTTGGTTGCTGAGAAAGAAACTAATATTGAGTAATTTTTTTATCTTGTAGTACCGCTTTCGACTGTCCATGCCTGTGAATCTCTTTGTGGGGTGCCACTTTCTTTCACTGAGCCTTTGTTTTCTTAGCATTCTGTGTTTTTTGGACTACCCTTTCTAATGGTCTTTTTGATCCCCGTTTGATGGCAACATATAGTAATACTAGATTCTCTTTCAAGGTTTTGTGCCTTTTCCATTTTTTGAGATTGGCTCGTCTGTGATGGCCTGCTTTTTCATGTACTTTTTTCTCATGTGCAATAAGAACCACTTGAATATTTAGTTTCTTGGCTGTGGTCCTGTTGGACCCGGCCTCGTGGCGTGGTCCTGCCCTGCTCCTCCACACCCTGTGAGCGTAGCCCTGCACCCTGGGTTCCCTGCGCAGCGCCCAGTTAGCGTAGCCTGCACCCCGAACCCTGGTCGTCCTGCCCCCGGTACGCCCAGACCCCGTAACCGGCGACCAGCCCCACGTATCCCGTCCCACTCCCCGGCTCCAAGCGCCTAATCCTGCATGCCCCACAAGGCCCGGCAGCCATTTTCCCTTCCCGTGATCCCTGACTCCCGGGGCCTAGCGTGACCCCGGCCCCCAGTGAAACCCAGACTCCAAAGGCGCGCCAGTTCCGGCTGGGGGGTAAAGGGCTCCCCGAGTGAGATAAGCCAGGGAGTTTCGATGGCACCTCCGGCCTCCCCTGAGAGACCGGTTTCTATCACACCTTTGGCCTCCCCCTGTGGACCAGTTTTGTTCGCACCTCTGGCCTCCCCGAGTGCTGGCTCCAGACCCGCTGGCGTCTGGGACGCATCTTCAAAGGATCAAAGAGCCCACCGTCGGACCTCGCCAGCGACCAGCCCCCAAGGCATGAGACCTCCGCCTGCGAGGGTCCGGACATCAAAGGGCAAATGGACTATATCAGGGCCCGCACGACAACTAGCGGGCAGTTGTATCTTGGACCTGGAAGCCCTGCTGATCTGATCGCGGCTGATCCTAAGAAGAACTCAACCTTGCCTCACCGAGCCCTGCTGTCGCGGCTCCTTCGCAACACGGAACTGAACCACCTGAGCCCTGCTGACGCTGTCGCGGCTCGACCATTGCAAAGACCTCGGAGCCCTGCTGACGTTGTCGCCGCTCGCCATCTCGAAAGACCTCGGAGCCCTGCTGACGCGGTCGCGGCTCGACCTTGCAAAGACCTCAGAGCCCTGCTGACGCTGTCGCGGCTCCTCACGAACTTCTCCGGATCAAGCCCTGCTGACCTCGTCGCAGCTCGAGGAGTACTCTGGTCCGGCTGGACCATCGAGACCATCATCACGACCGAGCCAATTCGACGTGAGTGAAGCAGCCAGTACAACCCCCACCTTCCGCATTCCCCGGCTCGAGGATTGAGAGCTGTGCGTGGGGTACGCCTCGTGCTGGCCTAAAGGCTAAAGACTGTCCCGCTTCCCTCTTCCCAAACCCTCAAAGACTTTTTGTGATCCCTTGATCAATTGTACATAAGAGTGCTACCTTCCGTTTACTGCTTATAAAGAACTTGTTATTACAATCCACCGGTGTGGTGTCCGTTCGTAAGTGTGGTGTGAGCTCAGTGTGTACGATCCTAGATTCGAAGTCCTCCCCGGAGGGGACCTCACGATAAGACTCGGCAAGATCTGTGGGAGAGGTGGGTCCTGGGGTGGTCGGGTGAGCACAACCTGGCCCTCTGAGATCGGCCCTTCTAACACTGTAGCCTACATCACAGTACCATTGTCTCCACCGGGGAGGAGGGCGGGCGCTTATGACTATAACAGAGATACCCCTACTACAGAACTGGAGTTACAGGTAAGAAACTACTCCTTCTGTAGTAGGGGATCTCTGTGTATAGTCATAATCTAGTGAATAGAATGGCAAGCCCATCCAAAAACAACCCGGCGGTGGAGAAAAAAAAGACAACACCACTATTGTGCGAACAAATTCCGCAGCGAAGCCTGCCCAACCTGAGCATCTGATCTGGCATCCGAGTCCAGACAGTAATGCTTAGCAAAGGTGTGGACCGACTTCCAAGTGGCCGCCCTGCAGATCTCTGCAATGGGAACATTTCGAAGCAAAGCTGTTGTAGCTGCTTTGCCCCAGGTAGAATGAGCCTTAGGCTTACCCCCTAATGTCTTATTCGCTGACTGATAACAGAGCTGGATACATGACACAATCCACCTAGAGACGGACTATTTCGAAGTAGCCAGACCAGTTCTAACCAACCCATAGTTGACAAACAATTGGTCGGATCTACGAATACCCTTGGTCTTATCCAGATAGAATTTCAACACCCTTCTGACATCCAGGGAATGAAGAGACCGTTCCGCTGGAGTGGAAGGATTCTGGAAAACTGTTGGTAAAGTTATAGTCTGATTAACATGAAAATCAGAAATCACCTTGGGAAGGAACTTAGGGTGAGTACGCACAACAACCTTAGCAGCATGAAATACAGGTATAAGGCTCCTGGCAACACAATGCCTAAATTTCACTCACCCTGCGGGCCGATGTGATGGCCACGAGGAACGCCGCCTTCCAAGACAGGTGCTGCAGTGAAGCCTTATGAATAGGCTCGAAAGGTTCTTTCATCAGCCTGGACAGCACCACATTCAGTTCCCATGAAGGCGTAGGAAGCCGAACAGGAGGGAACACCTTCTTCAACCCTTCCAAAAAATCCTATATCACAGGAATCTGGAAGAAGGATGTCTGCAAAGGGCATTTTCTGTAAGCAGTCAATGCAGCCAGAGGAACCTTAATGGAATGGAAATTAAGGCCAGACTGAGCTAGATGCAGAAGGTATGGAAGGATAACATCCTCCTTGCAAGTCGTCGGATCATAGTTCTTAGACATGCACCAGATGAAGAATCTCTTCCACTTGTAAGCATAAGAGGTCCTAGTAGACGGCCTCTTAGCCTCCTTCAATATGCCCATGCAATCCTCAGGAAGATTCAAGTGGCCATATTGCACTATCTCAGGAGCCATGCCGCCAAACTCAACGATGAGAGGTTGGGGTGCACCATCTGCCCCCCGAACTTCGTGAGAAGGTCCAGCCGACATGGCAGTCGCCGATGAGGTACGATCGACCGGTGAAGCAGGTCCGTGAACCACCACTGCCTGGGCCATTCCGGCGCAATGAGGATCATCCGCGCCCGGGATCGGGTCAGCTTGATGAGCACCACCGGTATCAGGGGAATGGGTGGAAAAGCGTACAGAAAGCTGTTCGACCGGCTGATCCATAACGCGTTCCCCAGAGTCCCCGGCTGGTAATACCTCGAGGCGAAGTCGCGGCATTTGCTGTTTTCGGCGGTGGCGAATAGATCCACTTCTGGAGTGCCCCACATGGCAAAGATGTCGTCGAGCACCTCGTCGTTTATGACCCACTCGTGGTTTTCGTGAAGCAACCTGCTGAGGGCGTCCGCCTGAACATTCTGCACACCTGGCAGATGAGTTGCCGTTATCGTCAGTCCTCTGGATAACAGCCAGTGCCAGATCGCCTGCGCTTCCTGTGACAGTGTGCGCGACCGAGCCCCCCTGCTTATTGAGGTAATACATCGTGGTCGTATTGTCCGTCTGTACAAGCAAGGAGTTGGTCTGGAAGGACGGATATAAGGCCTTCAGTGCCAAGTGAACAGCTCTGAGTTCCAGGAAATTGATGCGATACGTGGACTCTGTCGGAGACCACGTTCCCTGGATCTGTAGAAGGTCTGAATGCACTCCCTAGCCCAGGAGAGACGCATCCGTAACAATAGTCTGAGTCGGGATGTCCTTGTGGAAAGGAACCCCTCTGAGGAGATTCTCCGCTGAGCACCACCATCTCAGGGACTGTTGGGCGTGAAGGGACAACTGAATACGGTCGTCCCAACACCCCTTCCTCTGGTCCCACTGGTCCTCCAAACATTCCTGTAGCTGCCTCAAGTGTAGGCGCTCGTGCGGAGTGAGGAAGATACAAGAGGCCATCAATCCCAGTAGAGAAGACACCGTCCTCACTGTTGTAGATGGAGCAGCTATGAGAGCCTGAGCCTTCCGAAGGATGGATTAGCATCTCTCCTCCGAAGGAGACACGCTTGCCGACAGCGTATTGATGGCTGCTCCCAAGTACTGCAGGCACTGCACAGGAATAGGGACAGAATTGGACAGATTTATGTGCAACCCCAGACGGTTCAACAGGATGGCCGTCCTGTTAAAGTGCAATTGCGCTTCCTGGAAGGTGGAGGCTTTGATCAACCAATCGTACAGGTACGGGTAGACAAACACCTTGTTCTTTCTTAGGTGCGCTGCTACCACAGCCATGCATTTCGAAAAAGTCCTAGGTGCAGACTTAAGTCCAAACGGTAGTACAGTGTACTGATAGTGATTGGTGCCGACGAGGAAGCGCAGGAACTTCCGATGTTTCCGTGCAATGGGCAAATGGAAGTACGCATCTCGCAGATCTATCGCGCACAGCCAGTCTCCTCTCTGCAGCTGAGGATAAATCTGGTGCAAAGACAGCATGCAAAACTTTTCCCTGCGAATCTACTTGTTTGCTTGTCGCAAATCCAGAATGGGTCTGAACTCGTTCTTGTCCTTCTTCTGTACTAGGAAGAAGCGTGAGTAAAGACCCTTTCCCCTTTGAGAGAGAGAGGGACGTCTATCGCCCTTTTTCTAAACAGGGTATCGGCCTCCGCCTGGAGCTCGCGCAGTTGGAACTGCGAGCCGACCGGTGGAATTGCTGGAGGCGGGCTGGTGAAACGAAGACTGTATCAATTGCAAACAATATTCAGCACCCACTTGTCCTGAGTTATGTTTCTCCACTCTGCCAGGTAATGTTGGATGCTTCCCCCCACCGGAGCGGGTAACGGATGAAGGTGAAGTAGCACCTAAGGGCCTAGACCCGGCCGGGCCTTTGGTCGCGGAGAAAGACTGTTGACCACCTCGGCACCTCTGGCGCTTTTGGAACGGTTTCCGCTGGAACTGCTGCTGTTGCTGTTGTCCAGCCTGTCGACCTTGCCCTCTGCCTTGCGCCCCGTGCCGCCTCTGGAACGGGCGGAAGGTCTTTTTCTGTTCCTTAGGCTTTTCCAACCTGACAGCCGTCAGGGTTTCCGCCTCCGCCTTCATGCGGGCCATCTCGTCGGCCGAATGTTTCCCGAAGAGGGTTTCGCCCGAAAAGGGTAGGTTGGCAACTCTCTGCTGCGCCTCAGGCTTCAAGGATGTAAGACGCAACCAGGCATGGCGCTTCAGGTTGACCCCATGGCAGTACCCGTGGGCTGCCAAGAGGGAGGAGTCCGCAGCCGAACTTATCACCTGGTTGGAAACCAGCAGACCTTCGGCAAGGATCTCTTGGAAATCTTCCCTTTTTTACAGGGGAAGGTGTTCCGAAAACTGTTGGAGGGACTCCCACAGAGCCCGATCATAACGTCCCAACAGTGCTGATGCACACGCGGCATTCATCGATGTGGAAGCCGTCCCGCAAACCTTCCTGCCTGCCGAATCCATCCAGCGGCTCTCCTTGTCAGGAGGCACTGTCGAAAATGGGGTGGTGGCGTGCTGTTTTCTTGCAGCCATCACAATTACCGAGTCAGGCGTGGGATCCACCCGAAGAAACGCTGGGTCCGAGTCAGGAGCCTTATATTTCTTCTGCAGCCTTGAAGGTGCCGACCTCGTAGCTGCAGGAGTGAGGAACAGCTCCATGGCAGGCTCCACCAGCCCAGGCACCAAGGGCAGCAAAGGGCGAGATAACTGCTTCTTGTGCAGAGTTTCGAAAATGACTGGGCATCACAGTGAGCGTGATGCCCAGCTTAGACGCCCCTCGCAGCAACACGTCCTGGAAGGAGACTATGTCGTCTACTGGAGATAACCTCGTCCGAGGGGAGTCCGACAGGGAGGGGAGTAGTCCCTGGCACTGGATGAAACCGTGTAGCGGGACCTTGACCGGTCCCTCCTGAGGCGCCGTCTGGATCTCGTAGAAGAGCGACAGCGACTCCTGGATCTATCCCTCAGTCTGGAGCGAGATCGACCTCCGCGGCCTCGGACGGTCCACGGGCCGTAGCGGAGGGAGCTGTGGCGGCCGAAACGGAAGCCTAGGTTGCGGTGGCCCCGTAGGCGGCGTCGGGAGATGTGGTAACGAGACAGACCTCGGCGGAGGGGTGGAGTATGAGGTCGAGGACGATTAGGAGTAACAGGTGGCGGAGGAGGTGTAGGGTTACGTGGAGGAGGATCCTTGGGTAACGGAGGAGGTGTAGGTGACCTCGGCTTGGAGGGCAAATAGACTTGGGAGTGCTCCAAGCCCAGAGCATCTTCCCCTCTCTTTCGTTTCTTCGCCTGACCTGAAAAGGGGGACCTGGAGGCCGTACCCCTGGCAGCCGAGCGACAGCGCCGCGACCGTGGAGTTGTGGTGACCGAGGACACAACCCTGGCTTTGGAATGCCTCCTGTAGGACGATGCTTTCCTCCTCGACGTTGAGCGCCTTTTCGACGTCGATGACCGTTGTCTCGATATCGATGAATGCCTTCTCGACGTCTCTGATATTCTTCTCAACGTTGATCTCCTTCTCGACGTCTATGATCGCCTTCTCGACGCCGAACGTTGAGTCGACGTCGATGGTGAACGCCAGTGACGCTTCGACGTCGAACGCCTGGGCCTCCTTGAACCCTCTCGAAGTCTATGATGGCTCGACAACGAAGCAGTTCTCGACGTCGACCTCGTCGGAGGTCTCGACGTCAATCCCCTCGAAATCGAACGTCGACGTCGCTTCGACCCAGAGCCCTGGGGAGACGGGGAGCAGACCGTGGTCATTCCTCTCGACGTCGAGGCGATCGACGCCGATGGAGACCGGTGGCGTTTTCTGGCCTTTTCCTAACTGGAAAGCCCCCCAGGGCCGCAGCACAGGCAGAGGAAGAAGCCCCTTCCTGCCCAGACCCACCTTGACCTTGCTGTCTTCTTTGCTCCAGTCCTTGGAGCCTTATTTTCTCTCGGTCCTTCAGGGTCCTACTGGAAAACTGCAGGCAGATTTCTCAAGTCCCAGGAACATGAGAAGGGAGACACAGGATACACACCCTGTGTGGATCAGATCTTGCCTTCTTCCTGGCACACTGTGGGCATTTCTCAAACAAGGCATGCATATTTGACAAAAGAGTGGCCAAAATCACCAGAAAAGTAAAGAAGAAGAAAAACTATGTCGAGTGAACACACTAACACTTTAAAAGTGCCAAAAATTATACAAAACACTCAAAAAGGGAGAGCTCAATGCTCCAGGGTCCTGCTAGCAGGAGCCGGAAAAAAGAACTGAAAGTAAAAGGAAGGGGCTGTGCATGCTGGGATACCGAGGGTCTCTAGAGAGTTGCTTAAAGGCACGGTATCCCTTTTCCAGACACATAATGGCAGCCTATAGAGGCTTGTCTGTCCTTACCTTCCTCTCTATCATTCCAAGGATTTGGTGAGGGGAGTAAAGTTTCTCTATGGGTGAAACTTGACAGATTGTGTTCAATGTGTTATTAGTGTTATATCCTTGGCATTTCTAGTTGAAGTACTGGACAGTGTAGCCTTGTAGGTACAGGCTGCATTATTGTCTTTAATTTTCTCTTAAGTATCTATGCAGGACTGCAAGGAAGACAGCTGAAGAAATTATTTTTGATTGCTCTGGTGTCCCCGCACATGGGCGGGACTATTCACTAGATTATGACTATACACAGAGATCCCCTACTACAGAAACAGCCCACCATCAGAATCTACTTCTAAACATGGAAAGTACATATATATATATATCTATGTGCTAGAATGGCTTAGTACATCACAGGAGACATTGGGTGGGGACAGTACTAAATATGTAGTTAGATTAGACACCAGATTAATACTTCTTTTGGAGGATGAGATGTCCCCATTAATAAAGATGGGGTGCACATAATTAAGGATCAAGGGACATGAAGAGAACGGGTGATGCTAGAAGACAGGAAGATTTTCTGACAAAAACAAGTACCAGCAGTAAAAATGAGACAAGAAGGATAGCCTTCACACCAGAACCACCTCCTGCAGAGTGATGGAGGTTTAGACATCAAGGAGCAGAAGAGAATAGATTGCGCAAGTGGGCTGAAATAAAGGAAGATGAACAGGCAGAATCAAAAGCGACTCACGAAAGGGAAGAAAGGACCCTGGGACTGTGGAGAGCCCCAAATGTGCCACATATGAGTGAACAAAGAGGGCCAGATGACACAATCCTTACACATAGCATCCTAGGAGAAGATATGGGAGCAGAAAGGAAGCATTAGATGACATCACTGAACATATGAACACAATGTCCTTCTTGAGGAACATAACAGGTAACAGTCACAGTATGCCTGTGAGCGAGAAGAAAACAACTAGGCAGGACACGTTTAAGAATAGGGCAATGGGAACAGAGGAGATTAGCATTCGATCGTACCTGGGTCAGGCCGGGAACCCAAAGCAGCCCTCACAATTTTCTCAGACCAGCCATGCCTAGCCCCCACCCAAATGCTTGTTTGCTGCTTTTGTTACAGGGGACAGATATTGCAGCATCACTGCAAAATCGCCCTCACCCTTCCAGCCTCCAGGGGAAACAACTGATGCATGGTACGACCAGTCTGGCCCTGGATGGCACGCCCATATGGGAGAAAGGAAACGTTTGGCATAGCAGGAAAGATGACACTGAGAAAAGATCTGGCATGTGTACTCCCTGTGTATTCGGGCAAAGAGTTGCTGTCCAATGAATTAGTAGCCCAACATGAGAATAGTTGGCGTAATGTTGTACATGTTACTGACAACCTAGCAGATTGGACAGAAGGAGTGACATCACAGATGACACCATTGCCGAAAGAGGGTTCCTTTGACCCCCTCCAGAGACATGGCAAATGCAGAAAATTGCATTTCTCAGGGCATAGGGGATCCTTACTGGGACTATCCCTATGCGTAAGAAAGTCTCAGAGTGGCAGAAATGTGGTCATAAGTAATTACTCATCAACCTATTGGCCATAGGACTACAGTCCTGACACAATTGCCCTTCATATTTAAAGTCCCAAGGGCGCCTTAGTATATACCATAGTCCCAGATGGACAAAGAAATCTTAAAAAACTGTTGCCACCACTTGCTGAAGGGGCTGGGAAATTGATAGCAGCATTAGAAAAAAATACAGCAGGGATTACTATTGCAAAAGTGGACATTAAAAGCCTACTAAGTTCCCTTATAGGAGATAAAACAGACAGTGTTCACAAATACAGGAGTAAAGAATGTGGCACTGACCAACCCAAAATGTGATGGGGCACCCTTTAACAGAGTAAGGGGAACGGTTTGGAGACAACTGAGAAAAATGTATCCAGACAGGGCAAACATTGGGTCTATTAAGACAAAGAAAATGCATCCAAAGGATCCAGCCCACTTTCTCAGCAGAATGAAGACAAAATTGGCACAAGAAGTAGGGGAGAGTTGGGACGTGACTGGACAGAATGCAATACTGTTTTATAACATAGTATCAACTGAAGTGCAGGACATACTAGATAATATAGTAGCCTTAGATCCAAACCATGGACAGAGATACAGGCACACAATACATTTCTGTAAGGAGAGACAGGAAAAGGAAAAAAGTGATAAGGATTAAATAGAAAAAGCAACAGCCAAATTGGTCCAGTAGTAGTTGACCAAGAAAACAGAGGGAGGAAATGTCACTGTCATCACCCAGTTAGCTGCAGTGTCCATAGGTATGCTCTTTCTGAGCACCTTAATGCCATCCAACCAGTATACCTAGAGAAGCAATACCATGAATAATGGAAAAGAGGATATGGAAGTGTTAAAAGTAAAAGATGACAGGAACAGAATATGAGAGTACTTCTTTATTGACCATCCACTCTCCAAAGAACAACCTGAAACCCCAACATTCTAAGGTGAGCTCTCACTGGGGGAAACCAAGGGTGAGGGAAGGGGCGGGGTTGACGGAATGTAACATATAGAAAACCGAGCTACAACACACCTCCCTTCCTATACAACCAAAGGAGGAGAGCAACAACCGATGAAAACAAAGGGGAAAATCTTATTAGCAATAGTATAACATGAACGTGTAGATCACATTTCAGACCTTACGATTTTATCACAGCTCCCATTGCCCATTGTCAAGTGGGACAACCTTGTCGAGAGCCTTAGCAATGCAGCAAGGAGGGTAGAACTTGCCCTGCCTGTGCCAGTCTTTTTTACTTCTCTTGACTTGCACCACATTGCCAACTTTCCAGTTGGGGATTCAAAGACCGTTCTTTTGGTTGTACCATTCTTTGTAATTGGTTTGGTGCAATTCCACCTCCCTAGTAACTTCCTCATGATTGGGTATTCTCTACCTGCCGCCTTCCAGCCAACTAGGGTTGAACTTGGTACACGTCTCTCTCCTGCGGAGTGAGACGAAAGGGGAGATTCCTGTCACCAGGTTCGAGAAGGTGTGGTATGCCCATAAACAATTTCATAGATGGGATTCTACGTCATGACCATTGGCAACAGCTAATTGAATATGTTCTTTGATCATCCGGTTTGCCCTCTCGACTAGACCGATTGCTTTCCGGCAATACAGTGCAGTCAACTCATTTTTTATGTTCATGTCTAAGAATTCCTTCATTGTCTGTGAGGTGAACTATGCCCCAGTGTCCGTGATCAAAATTGAGGGTATGCCCGCCTTTGAAAACACATCCTTGAGAAATTCCAAAACTGTACTTGTGATGACACGATGTACAAACTTCTGAATGATCCAATGTGAGGTGTAGTCAATTAGGACTAGCATGAATCGCTTCTGGATACCCAGGTTGTCCATAGGTCCTATGATGTCCATGGCTAGTTTGTTCCATGGCTTGGTCGGTATTTTGACGGGGGACAAGGGTGCTTTGCGCAAGGCTTTGGACTTGTCGCTCTTGGCACAGCTTACATAGTCCTTGACTTGTTGTTCTGCCAAGGTGTCCATCTTGGGGAACCAGAATGTCGCCCTCATTCTCCGTTTTGTGATGTTGCGCCCCAAATTCCCTTTATGCTCCAGCTCTACAATATTCTTCCTGAGACCCGTAGGTGGTATCACTCGGTTTTGGCGGTACACTCTGTTCCTAATGATGCTCCATTCATTTCTGACCTCCCAGAACTCTTAGTTCTTCTTCAAGCTCATTTATATTGTTGGGCCACCAGTCTCTCATAATGACTGAGTCTGCATAATTTTTCGTCTTCCTCCATGATCTTGTCACATTCTCTTTCTGTGATGGCAGGGTCATCTACTACCATGATGGGGCAGTCCAACATTTCTTTTTGCTGTTCTGTCGTCAACAGGGTCCTTGATAGACAATCGGCAATTCTATTTTCTTCTCCAGGTACGTACTCCACTTTGAAGTTCTCGAGCCCCAATATCCATCTACTTATGCGTGGGGTACAGTTCTCCATTCCTTTCACTGTGAAAATGGGGGTGAGGGGCTTGGGTCGGTCTTGAGGTTATGGTTAAACCCCACAGAAAGAACTTGAAATGCCTCACCACCAAGAAGCACGCCAGGGCTTTTTTCAATTACGGATTATTTGTGTTCTGCACTCGTGAGGCACCTGGAAGCAAAGGCAATGATCTTCTCTTCTTTCCCTTCCTTTTGTATGAGGGTTGCTCCTAGAAGCATCTGTGGTGAGAATGATCTTCCTGGGGTCAAAGGTCCGTAATGTCGGAGAGTTCAATATCTCCTCTTTTAACTCATCCATTAAACACTTATGTTCTTCCTTCCATACAAAATCCTTACTCTTCTTCAAGAGATTTCGCACTGGTTCATATTTTGAAGCAACATTTTTGATGTACTTGGCCATGTATCCATTAGCCCCAGAAATTATTTGAGTTCCTCCTTGTTCTTTGGATAAGGGGCATCCTTTACTGCACCAGGTAAGCTGTTTTTTGGCCTGAACCCTTCTTCAGAAATTGAGTGTCTCATATAGTCAACGGATGTCACTCATATTTTACATTTGTTCCTTTGTACGGTCAGCCCAGCGTCAGTGAGCTTCTGGAATACTAGTTTGAGGGTGTAGTCATGCGCCCATACACCAGGATGTCGTCCTGGAAGAACATCTGTCCACTCCCTTCAAGATTTGATTCATTATCTTCTGGAAGACCGCCGTAGCCGACACTAATGCAAAAGGCATCCTCCTGAACATGAACGCTCCTTGGGGAGTTATGAAAGCAGTGAGTGGCCTAGATTCCTGCTGGAGATCCACCTGGTGATGGGCCATTGACAGATCGAAAACACTAAAGTATCTTGCTTGCTCAATGGTGCTGAGCATCTCATTGATATTAGGCAGAGGGTGCCTCTCTACCCAAATGCTTTCATTGAGGCTGCGTAGAACCACACATAACCGAATTCCATTGGCTTTGGCTGCAATAACCACCGGAGCCAACCATTCGGAGCAATCTACAGGTTGTATGATACCCATGCCACATAGTTTAATCAATTCCTTTTCCAAGGTTCTCTCAGGTACAGGGCGCAGTTTGTGGACCACTGGCTTGGCACTGGATTGGATTTTGATTCTGTGTTGGAATTCATGCAGACAGCCTAACTTTTCTTGGAATAATTCTGGGAACTCCTCGCAGATGGTGTCCCATCTGTGGATTCCTTCAGTAAGTAGAACTTGTTCTTTACTGTTTGGGTCCAGTATGATACCCAGTTCTTTTTGGTGCTGCCATCCCAGCAGGTTGAATCCAGACTCCATGATGTATATCTTACCAAAAGCGTTCCTGTCTTTGAATTGTATATTCATTTCCTTCATTCCCATGACGGGTATCTGTTCCTTGCTGTACCCTGTGGGAGAAATGTCAGGTTTCTGCAGGGAAGTTACCATTTGCTCCTCAAGGTTCTCAAAATCTTTCTTATTTAGTAGTGTGAACGGAGAACACGAATCCGCATACATTGTAACATTTCTGTTGTTCAATAGCACTTACATTTAGGATAAATGGCATAAATAGAACCTGCATTACTTTTAAGCTGTAGTACATATTTTTCCTCGCTAGGTATTGCTCACTAGGTATTGCAAATGTTACTTCTTTGTTCTGTGCTTTTCCACCCTCTCTCTCTCAGTCTTTTGTGTGAGGTTCCCCTTCTCTGCATATTTTGGCTAAATGCCCCCTCCGGTTTCATTTCTTGCGGGGCACTGGGGATAATTGGCAAAATGATTACTGCTACCACACTTGTAACACTTGAAGTGTCTTTCTTTGTCGGGTATCCTGCTACTCAAGCTTTCTTTACTTTTTACTTTGCAAACCTCACCCTCTTCTTCCTTCTCTTGAACCTTAGCTACAACCTCAGTGTTAGGCTTCATTTCTTTTATGCACTTGGCTGTGTGCTCAATGGATTTTGCAATCTCAACCGCTTGCCTTAAACCAGGGTTTTTCACTAAGACTTTTTCTCGGATGCAATTGTTATTTGTGCAACACACCAGTTGATCCCTTATAAGTGAATCAGTGAGTGCCAAATTCACACAACTGCGTGAGAACCCACAATGCAGCAATGTAATTTTGGACAGACCCCTGTCTCCCTTGCACTCTATTAAAAAATGTATGGCACTCTAAAACTACATTTATCTTATCGCCAAAGTGTGTCTCTAACTTAAATAAATTGACATCCTCTCCTCCTACTCAACACCCCCCCCCCCACACAGGTTCTGGCAATGTCTCATAGATTTTACGTTCATGTACTCCTAAGTTATGGAGGAGGATATGCTGTTTGCGCAAGGAAGTTAAACGTTCCCCCCAATTGCTATAATATACGACTTGAATAACTTGAACCATTCCTTCCAACATATCTCTCTGGTCCACCTATTTCATTTAGGAATGGGGGTGGTTGGCTCATGCTCGCCGCTGGCATCATGGAGACAGGGAAAAATGCAGCAGACTAAACCCCTACAAGGAATGAACTAACAGGCAAGCAAGGTGGTACTAGCGTGGAAAGTAGGGACCCCCCCACCTCAGCTAACCCAAAAGTCCACTAGGACTAGGGGAAGAGGAATGAACGAGTGAGCTAGTAAGTGCAAAACACATGGAGGGTGTCCAGGGGCCAGGAGGAGAATTAATGCCACCAAGAGTTGGAGAACAGTACCTTATACCCCTCGACACACAACCAGGTTTGTGAGCCTAGGTAGGGATAATTCAAGTCCGGTTCCCAAGTCAATCAAAATGTCAGTGGGAATGCCTAATGGAACAACGCTGCAGAGGCAAGAAGATTCGGAAGGCTCAGGGGCACTGGATACACTAAGTTATGAGAGTCTGACTCGAAGTGGAGAGAAGAACCCTGGGGGTCTCTCGAAGAAGTTTGTTTGTGGAAACACACTGCGGCAGCTTGCGACCAAACGACACGGAACTGGACGGCAGAGCGCTCCCTCACACCTCGGCAAACCGCGGTAATGCATCTGTCTGACAGGAAATCGGGGAAACTCTCGCTGAAAAGCCAAGGAGGGAACTAGGAACTGACAGGATATGGATTCCAGGCGTCTTCTCCCTACCGCAGAAACGGTTCCTGAGCACGCACCTCTGCCACAGACGGAAACCAGAGGCGAAGAGAGTCCGGGCCCTTCCCGCTGCTCTGTGGGAAACACAAAACGAAGTGCAAGTCCGGAGAGCAGAGAACATGCGTTCTCCACTCCGCCTCTCTGACAGAGATCAGAGGAGTCCGGCGATGGAACCCACCTGCAGCACAGAGGGCAAACACAAAAGCGATGTGGACGTCCGTCGGAGAGTGATCCCGAGCAGCCCACAGCCACGCCTCAGATCTACAACCAGTTGTCCTCGAACACAGCAATGCAGACAACTAAGTCCCACAGACTTATACTTCAGAATTAATTTAATTTTGTTCCAGCAGTCCGCGCACTTGAGATAACCAGGCATAAACTTGTAAAAGGCAGGATGGAGGATAAGGTGTCCGCTTGCCCAGTACACTTTCTACTAAGACTCAGAGAGCGTATGAGGTATCACTGAGCAGCCGCTGAAATATGTAGTATTTTTAATGTCCCGTCTTTTTTTTTAGATGTCCTTGCTGGGTAAACAAGCAGGATACTGGACCTCCGCATGTCCGCTTCTTCTCTGTAATGTCTTCTCGATGACAGATGAATGTGGATGGAGAGAGTACGCAGAGGGGAGATGGTCAAAACTGTCCCCTACGCAGTGATTCGTCACCAGTGTTAAAAGTAAAAGATGACAGGAACGGAATATGTGCGAGTATTTATTTTTATTTAATTTATTTTTAAATTTTTATAAAGCGCGAACAAGATCCTTGCGGATATCAGAGCGCTTTACACACAGATGGGATAAGCAGTTAAAGGAATAATAATTAAACAAGTATATAATGCAAAGATGAGCAAACAAGTTAAACAAATGGAAACAAGGTGAGGTAGCAACGGTGTATAGGTTGTCAACTGTACATAGTCTTTGGAGGAGACATAATGAGTAACAAGAGTACATTAGTCTACATTCATGTAAATTTAGCTAAGAGGAGAGATTTTACTACTTTTTTGAAGGATGCCGTGGATGAGATAAGTCTGATTTCTGGAGAAAGGGCATTCCAGATCCTGGGCGCCATCCCGGAGAATGAGCGTTTATATGTCTTTTTCTTGTGGAATTTAGGGGGTTTCAAAAGGTTTTCTGCGCTTCTTGTAGCTCTTGAGCCACCCGAAATTGTCAGTTTCTGAGCGAGGTATCTGGGTGAATTACGGTGTATAGCCTTGTGTGTCATGCATGCGATTTTCAGGTGTATTCTTGCTTCATATGGCAGCCAGTTCAAGGATCTTAAGTCGGGAGAGATGTGTGACAGTTTTTTTGAGCCCGTGATTAGTCTGGCTGCAGCATTAATAGTGCCCTTTAATGGTGCGGTAGTCGATATAGGACTTTCTTCAATAGGGACTGTGTTGCCCGCTGGACCGGCCCTGTCACACCTGCGGCTTGCTGCCTTTGGCGGTGGGGCGGGGCCTTGCGGGGCCTATTCGCAGCCTGTCATCGGGGGCCCACCGGCTGGATTTGCGGACCGACGCCAACCTGTAGAGTGACTGCGCTGCTGCGGGTCGCCCGGTGCCGTTGTTCTGGAGGGGGGTGGCGTACCCAGACATCTTTGGCCGTAGTAAGAGCGACCGGACTGGGTGAGCCTGCTTCACTCATCCGCACACAATGGTGAGGGCCCCGGGATAACCACACATTTGCCCCTGGAGGAGGACTGTGAATTGACTCCACATTGGCTCACCTGCAACGAATGCTGTTTGAGCCTGCTGGGCTTTCTAGCTGGACGGTGGTCTGCTTTCCATCGGTTTTCTGGCAACTGGAGGAGGAGTGCGACGGGGGAAAAAAAGGAACGTTGGAACAAATTGTGGTGGCTGTTTCCAGGAAAAGTCCTGACCGCTGAAAACGCCGACTGCGGGGCTGGGAACTCAATGTGAGGAATTGCTGAACGCACGCTGGGCGTATTAGCACACCTGTGACCACTGCAGCGGAGCAAACTCGCGTTTATTTTCGGAGCAGGAGGAAAGACTTTAACGCAGGCAGTAAGGTTTAAAAAAGTTTACTAAATTAACACTTTAACATAAAGAAACTGTGACTGCAACTGTAATCGCAAGCCGCTTGGAGACGTGAACGGGGTGCATAGACTGTATTAACTGACACAGTTGTAACTAACGCTTTGAGGGTGCCTCTGCAGGCTGCTCTTTTTTTTTTCTTTTTTCGTACTAGGGAAGTTACACCTAAACTACGGTAAATCAGTGTCCAGATTTCCTGGGGCTGCGAACTGCACCTGTGCAGAAGGTACAGGTGGGGAAGTGAGAGAAGGCATGGTCTGGCTTGAGGAAAGTGTGTAAATGCCGTGCCGCATCGCAACAGGATTAGATTGAAAGTGGGCACACAGAGAACTCCTGCATCCAGAAGGCACCGGGACACGCCACCAGAGGCTAACCTGCCCCTCCCCCAGCCACTACAAAGCGCTGCCAAGGGCGGGCCCACCCGCGCCCGTCGCAGCAAGGAGGAGGCAGGGCCACCCCCCTCTCGTTGGAGATCTGGCGTCTTATGAAAAAACTGGTTTGTGGACTTGTCTACTCTTTGGAAAATTTTAAAGTTTGGACATATCTTATTAGGTTAAAAACATATGTTTTTTTAATAAATAGGGAATTCATTGTTGTATTCACCATGTGTGTTTCAGTTATCCTAAAACTTGTTATTTTCTTAGTGCTGTGATTATGGGGAGGCGCAAGATGCCAGTAAGTCAGGAAGGGGCTTTAGGCAATGCTAAAGCAACAGTTACCACCATGGATGCTTTTCTGTCTCGAGCTGCCTCTTTGATAGACAGGGAGATAGACATGGTGAATAAGCGTCTATCTAGATCACCTACCAGTGGCAACCTACCCCTTTTTGATGTGTCCAATACCCAGATAAATACTTGCCCTGATGAGGTTGGAGATATTGTATCTTGCCAAGAAGGGATCAGTGGTACCAGAGATGTGGTTGTACTATCCCCTGCTGTAAGGTCCCAGCAAAATGTTTCTGTTTCCGTCATACCTTTGTCCACTATTGTAGTTGTGGCTAATAGGCAGGTGGCCACACCGCAACTGAGGAAAGAAGAATGCGCTAACGATGGGAATTGTAGGGTGGCTTCGGTTTCAAAAAAAGATGCTATTAGCTAACACAATCCAATAAAATAAACAGGGGGAGTTCACTCATTAAGTGGGAGCGTAAAGAGAAAAGGGAAATCAATGGCTAGCCAACCAAAAAAAAAAAGTACAACCGATGTATCATCATTAAAAGCAGTAGATACTGGTGTTTTACCAACCCCAGCTCCCGTATCTAAGGAACCCCCACTGATAGAATTATTGAAATCAGTCCTATGCAGTATCTTGGAAGATAAACTCCGCCCAATTATGAATAAACTACACAATATAGAACAAAGCATAGCAGATCAGCATAAGTTTATCCAATCCAAGCAACATCGAAGTAGCACCGTATCAGCTCCCCCTACCCTAAATAAAGAACCAGAGAAAGCATATATAGTGGGGGTGACTGAAACCCCTCAAATTATCTGTCCACCCGTTGCTACTGATGAGGGTTCTGGCCACCCAGGAGGGCAGAGTGATAAGGCTATAGATGACTGGACCCTAGATGGAGCTCAGGCAGGAAAGCATCAAGGTGTAGATCTCAGTTTAGGGGGTAAGAATGGGAGTATGCCGCATGGGAATTTCAATAATATGCAGCAGAAATTACCCATCATTGATTTACCGCCACAGTCAACACCTTTGGTAGCTTTTCTGGGGAATGTGCCATCTCTCCCAAAGGGTTCTATTGAAAGCTTTACCCAGCTCAAACATAAGGTCACTCATTGGCTGTCCTGTAATATTGATGCTGGGCCTGCAATTGCACACAATGTTATCATGGTTAGGCGAGTTGCTTGGTTAGGAAACTCTAGGAAAACAAGGGAGGGGGATTGTATTGTCGTGAATTTCAATAACCCGCTGTCTGTTGAGAGAATTTTCTGGGAGGTAAATGTTAACCAACCAAAAAGGGATTGTGGTATCGAGGCACTCCCACTGGGATATTTCTATCAAGAGTTAATTCGAGACCAGTTTAACCCCAATAGAGTTAGACATAGTTGGCCATATGAGATGGAGAAGACACCTAGGATTGGCCCATTTAACCATTGGGCAAGTGGGCACAATCAACTGAGGGAAGGTTGCTTTTCCCCTTTTATGCAGGGGCCAAACAGATTCTCAGTCTTGTCAGGGTTGAATGACTGCGACTGACTGAGTTATAGATCAGGGTCACCGGATGCACTGACCCGGGCACCTGCACAAGCTGATTGTGTTTCTCCTGATGTAGGTTGTCTGGATAATGTATCACTGGAAACACAATCTGCTGAGATGCCCGATACTGTACATAGTACAGAGCCCATGGTTCAGGAGCAGCGAGTAATTGCTGCCTCCATTTTAAGGGAGGATCTATCTACTCTATCCATGGGGGCTGGATTCATGTTAGAAGACTATAATGTTCTATCTTGGAACATTGCAGGGTTGGCGGAGAAAATCGCTGATCCACTATGGTTGCAGTTTATCAGGCGTTTCCCAGTGATTTGTCTCCAGGAGACTTGGTTGGTTAATTGTAACCAGTTTTTGTAGGGGTACAGGGCCTTTTTTGTCCCAGCATCTCCAGCAAATAGTGGGAGAGCTATGGGCGGTTTAGTTATCTTTACAGCCCTGTCCCTGAAGTGTAGGATTGAGAACATTTCCTCTACCTGCGGTGATCTTCAAGCGATTTTACTAAAGCAAGGTAATTTGAGTCTTTGCTTGATTCATTTTTACATTGCAGTACACCGAGAAGGGACTAGCAAAATAATTCAGCTGAATAACTTTGTCAAGAAGCACTGTGCTCCCTTTAGAAATAATCTTATGATAGCAGGTGACTTTAATACTAATCTTTGTGGGGATCCACAGTCTACCAATATGAGTGATATGGGCTGTGCAAGAATTCGGGGCCTCCACTTCGAGCACTCAGTGAGGGGAGAAGTACTAAATTATATACTAGATGATTATGACTTGTCTTCCTCCATGTGTTTTGGTGCTCCTTTGAGAAAACAGCTGGTTCCAACATTTAAGGGCCGCAACAGTGACTCTGTTATAGATCATATTCGGATATCTAGAAGTATTCAATCCTTTTTAGCAGGTTTTGGAATATTAGAGAGCGCTTACAGCGATCATAACAGAGTGTGTGTGAAACTAGGGGGAAGCATCCTGAAAAGGTGGGATATGGCGAGGGAACCATGTACCTGTAAGTTGACTGATGGTAGACGCCGCCTCAAATGGAATCAGGTGTCCTCATCTCTTTTTCATGAAGAGGTTCAGCAAGCATGTGTGGTAGAATTTTGTTATTGTATGGATCCAGAGTCTAGTGCTAAAGGTATTTTAAATGCTTTTAAAGGGATTGTTTCCAAGGTAGGGTCACTATTATCAGTCCCAGTACAAAACAGGTGGTCCGATGACCCCAAGTGGTTTGATCATCTGTGTTCCAAAACGGCTAGAGATCTAAAAGCTGCTTTGAAAGCGAATCCAAGGGACCGTTTTCAGATTAGTGGTCTCCGTAATACCTATAAAAAGACACTGGCTAAACGGAAGTCAGAATTAAAGGAGGCCACCTGGCGGGAACTTTTAGACCCCATAACTTTACATAGTAGTTCCAGATTCTGGCGCATTATTAATAGACCCCTTTTCGAAAGGGACAGAGCTGAAGATCTGAGCACCAACATAACTGAGGAGAAATGGATATCCCATTTCAGTAGAATTTTTAAACGTGCTTTACTTACACCCCTGTTGCAGAATAGAACTCAAGCGAATAACGCGATTATATTTACTCAAAGAGAAGTAGAGGAAGGTATTGCCAGTCTTACAAGTAATAAGGCTCCAGGTCCGGATGGTATCCCCCCCGGACCTTTTTAAATCTAACCCCACTTTTTGGGCATCGATCCTGGTTGCAGTAATTAATGCTGCAGCGAGGGAAGGGTGCCCGGGCTCGTGGGGAATCTCCACAATTGTACCTGTTTGTAAGAAAGGCGATTGCAGTAGTACCCTAAACTATAGACCAATATCTCTTATTGATTCTGTGGTTAAGGTTGTTTTAAATAGATTAATGGCATGGGCAGAAGAAAATAAGATTCTTTCTGAAATCCAGTATGGGTTCCGCCCAGGTCATTCTACCCTGGCGCAATGTCTTAATCTGTATCTAATTCTTGGCAAGTACACGGTTGCCCACGAGGGGACCATCTACATGGCCTTCATGGATCTTTCCTCCGCGTTTGACTGTGTCAACCGGGGGAAGATGTGGCAATCCATGGGGGCCATGAGGGTAGAGGCACATTTAGAGGATCTCCAGATGGATTTGCATTAAGATACCAAGGCAAATGTTAGGTACGCCCAGGACCTGAGGGTCTCTAGACACTTTAGTACAGCAGGGGTGCATCCTAGCCCCGTTTCTTTTCAATCTTTATATCAATGATTTAGATAGAATCTTGAGAGAAACAGGGGCGGACTTTCCATTTGTAGGACGCAGACGATGCGGTTCTTCTGGCACGAACCCCAAAAGGCCTGGAGATCCTGCTTGATACTTTTCATAGGTTTACGGCCGATCGTGATTTGGCCATAAACAATTCCAAATCTTATGCAATGGAAGTAGGACTGCGCCCTAAGGAACAGTACTCCTTTAGGGTCAATGGGGAAAAAAAATACCTTTAATATCGACTTTCTGCTACTTATGTGTCTTGATAGATGATCGTCTGGATTGGGGTCCCTCATTTAGGAAGAAAAAGGGGGGGGCGAGTGTCCAGGACCAATGCCGCTATTTTTAATTTTGCTCAAAAAATAGGCAAGCGTCCCATAGCGGCAATGATACAAATCTACCAAGCAAAGAGTGTTGCGTTTGCCAGCTATGGCAGTGAATTGTGGGGATATTCAGGCCTAAACGGTATCCAGGTATTGGAAAATCATTTTTTTTTAAAAAACTCCTGAGGGTCCCGAAAGGTACTTCAAACTTAATAATCCATTAAGAGACCGGTACAACTTTTATCAGTGATATTCTGGCCATGCGCCCATTGCTTTTTGGGCTCAACTGTTGGCTGAATGTAGACCTAGGCCTAACTCAAAAACTAATGAAAGAAACTTTGAGCCTGGATCATATGATCCAGATACCCTGGATGAAATACCTAAAGGGTAGTTTTGGAGATCTGGGTCGCCCGGACCTTTTTTTAAGACCAGATTGCATAACCAGAAAAGATGTGGCCTTTGTGAAGCAATCTTTTATTATGAGTAAGAAATTAAACCGAGATGGAATGGAATTGTCCAAAAAAAGCGTTCGAAAATATGTAATGCTCAAGTCTACCCTACTTATGGAGCCATATCTGTCGTGGCCTTTGTTAGCACACGAGAGGTTTTTATTAATTAGGTTCCGACTGGACTATTTCCATCTTTTACTAGCCGTTCCGAGAGGGTGTCATAAAGGGCAAGTGCTAGCACCCTGTGGCTGCGACAATCTGTCTCCTCAGGATTGGCTGCACTTCATGTTTTTTTGCAGATATTAGGATGCCCCTCTGCGGTTCTTTTTAAAGCCACTTTTAAAAAAGTAAAATTTTAAGCAGGTGCGCCCCGCTCTCTATTTTATGCAATTGCTAAAGCCGGAATGTATTCCATTTGTGGTTGCTTTTCTGAAATCTTGCTTTAGGTACAGAAATAATGTGGACCCCTGAATAATGTGGTTATTGTATTTCATCAAGTAACTTTTTAATAATACTGTGTTGTTGAGTATCCCTTCCTCCTTCTACAAAATTAATGACTTTTTTCTTGTATGTAACTGGAATTTGTGTAATATGTTTTCTGACATGTATATTTGTGGTTTTTATATTTTTTTATGAATGAATTGTGTACCTTTTATGGTTTTCATATTTGCAAATCTAATAAAGTATTTGATGATGAGGATTACTGTGAACTGCTGATACCGCACTGAGGGCGGGCGTGTGAAAAGCAGCAAGTCTCCTAAGACCGCCAATGCTGCCCGGTGGCAGGGTCCCACCTCTGATTCACCTTGGGTTGGTTATCAAAATAATGAGGCAAGTGCTGGAAACTGGAAGACAAGAAAAAGGTTTATTATTCTCTAGAGGAGACCACGTCAACTGCAGACATCGGGATGCCTGAGGGAGGTGTTCTGACAACAGCTCTTCTGCAGGCCACTCTTATACAGTATCAGGACAAAGTAATCTTTATGATCAGTGTCATGTAAGCTTGGTATCCCCGCCCCGGACAGGAAGCCATACAAGCCGGACAAGTTGGTTCATACCCTCCCATCCATAAACAATCTGACAAGTGATGATTATCTACCAGCTGGTCCTTGCCTCATGGTCGAGAACATGTGAGACTGGTCAGGCTTCAGTGTCTTTTACTGTTGATAGGAAACAAGTTCCATTGTCCGTTGAAAGGCGGATTCTTTGGGGTGCAATAAACCATGTTTGCACGGGTCATCTCGGTATCTGAAATCTTTGGTTTATTACACAAGTGTGGGGAGGAGAGAAGAATGCAAAAGTTCATAAGTTTATTAGTTATCGAGGACAGGAAGAGGTGGTGGTTTAGCCAAAGGGCGCTAAGGTTTGTTGTGGCAATAGAATGTCTCTTTGAAGATACCATCAAAGGCATGCATGCCTGTTAGTTATAGCCCCAACACATATACGAGGTTTGGTCAGAGGGTCAGATGGACGCTAGAGAGGGCAGGGTGAAACAAAGGGTGACCTACAGAATACAAAATGGCTGCGGTCGGTCAGAATGACTGCAGTTTATATGTGCGGAGGAACTTCCAGCAGACAAGATGGCGCAGGTAGTGTTCACGATTGTCGTTTTGCTTTTAACAGGCGAGGCTTGCTGGCTTGGCGTGTTGCAAAGATTGCCCCAGCCTGATGCGAGGATAATTGCATTGGCGGTGCGAGGGATTCACCCCCTCCCCCTTGACCCCCCCACTGCCCCCGGAGGGCCCCGCTGGCTGGGAGATTCGACACGGGCCTGGGGGTGCCATTGTGGTGAATGGCCCCATAAACCCCTGCTGGACCTGGGAGGCGGTGAGTTAGACCTCATACCTGGGAGGACTGAACGCGCATAACACTGGTGGCCCGCCACATGCTTGGCAGAGACTAATTGGACCCCTGCTTTTTGGAACTTCTGGATTGCCTGAATAATACTTGGCGTGGGGCGGCTGCGCGTGGCGTACCGGGGCCAGAGGAGCCCGACCCTATGGACGCTCTGGGGCAACCCTGACGCTGTTGCTACATGGGGCCTTGGTGTTGTTGCTGTGGATATTGCTGTCAAGGTGTGCCCGCTGTTATTATGCGGTACCTCTGGTTGCGCTGTAACGCGTTGGACGTTTGGCTTGCCTCTCCCCCGGGACAGTGGACCATGCAGACGAGCTCCTGGAGGCTACCTGGCGGTAATGGGCCACAACAGAGGACGGCAGCAGAACACTGGAACCGGAGCAGACTCCACCATGGCACGGGTGGACCTCAGTGGGGTATCACAGCTGCCCAGTTGCATCCCGCCTACTGCCGAACAGGAACCGGTGGATAAATTGGACCTCATCTTGCAGGAGGTCAGGGATTCAAGAAGGGCCATCGAGTTACAGATTGGCACGCTCACGACAGGTCTCTCTACTTAAGGCGGACCACGCAAAACAGGCGGACAAGGTGAAGGATAATACCGTGGCATTGGCAGACCTCTCCCCACGACAAACTCAAGCCGAGACCAAAGTGCAGCAACTACAGCAGCAAGTCAGCAGCCTACTGGACCGGGTGGAAGAGGCGGAAGGGAGGACAAGACGGAACAACGCCCGAGTCATTGGCCTGCCGGAACGTTGTGATGAGCGTGACCCGGCGACGTATATGGAACAGTGGTTCCGGGACCATATTACCTGGAAGGGCTCTCTAATCAATACCGACTGGACAACCTAAACCAGGTGCTCCCCCGCGGCTATTGAATTATAGGGACAGGGATGCACTATTGCAGAAGATGCGTGAGCTGGGACAGATCAACTTTGAAAATGCTCGAATATCCTTGTACCCGGACTACACGCTTATGGTACAGCGTTGGCGCTCCTCGTTCATCTCTGTGAAGAAAAAACGAAGGACTCCGAACCTAAAATATGCTCTCCTCTACCCTGCCCGTTTAAAAATCATTTATGGCCATAAAACATACTTCTTTGAAAGTCCGGAGGACGTTGAGGATTGGTTGGAGGTAACTGAACCCTCGGAGGCTGGTGAGCACGCTTCCCAGAGTACCCAAGATGGCTCCAGCCATGCGGACCGGAGCGGCTTGCGTCGCAGCAGATGCCTGCGTGGGACTTCCAGACAGCCTCCTCCGACGCTGCAGCAACAAAGGCGGGACAAGGAACAAGCTCTTGTAGTGGCTGCTACTTTGACAACCTCTGCCTGTGGAAGACTCGGCCTCTTCAGAAGAAGACGATGAACTGAACAAATCGGACTCTGAGGGTAGGGTGGCTCTCTTTCCCTCTGTCACTCCTTAAACTGTTTGGCTGAAACTGGTATGGTGCGGTTCTTTATGAATTGTCATTATACATAGGTCTGCTCGCCCTGTTTCTTGATGATGTAAGTATAGTGCAACGTTATGTTTAGTTATGCAGTGTACTGTGATTCGGAACTCGGGGTACCGTGCAGTTCGGAACTTGTGTATACGATGGAGCATGATTCAAGCCCAGTAGACGGCATTGCCGATGTCCCCCAATCGCGAATGTCGTTGTAGTACCGGGCGTTGTACTGTTCTATGTGTTAAGTTTAGTGGTCCGGTATAGTTCTTCGACCAGACAGAGTATTTGGGAATTTGGGGAGGGATGCGGTCCTATATGCTTGTTGGCCCTGAGAGCACTGCACACAGTCACCAATAGGCTTTGGTTTGCTTACAAGACTGATCGATATACCAATGCAAACACTCAGCAGGTATAACGTAGTCGCGTGGAACGTTAGGGGATTGGGCTCTAGCCAGAATCGCCATAGAATACACGCCCAGTTACTGCCAAGGAAAGCACAAATAATATACTTACAAGAATCCCACATGTTACAACATGAAGCATTGAAACTCCGCAAGAAGTGGAGGAGGCAGGTGTTCACTACTAGTTACTCAGAGTGTGCCCGGGGGGGGGGGGGGGGGTGTCACGCTATGGATTCGCCATGGGGTGCCTTTTACACCACTGGAACACCGAATTGATAAGCAGGGGCGGTATATATTTGTACGAGGGTCCCTGGACAGCCAGGTGGTGGTGTTAGGTAGCGTATATGCACCAAATACTAAACAGGAACACTTTCTTGCCACACTGAACTTGGCACTGGCTGGTTGGGAAATACACCAATGGATTATTGGAGGGGATTACAATACGGTTATGGACATCTCCTTAGATAGGTCACATCCCCCTCTGAATGGGGTGGGCATCATTAAACAAGCAAAGGCATTGTGTGGATGGGCGGCCAGCGGGGCCCTGTGTGATGTGTGGATGATGCGGCACCCGACACAGAGAGTACTCGTTTTACTCTCCGGTTCACGTGCTGCATACCAGGAAAGATAGGGTCTACTGTTCAAATAGTATCGCAACACAAGTCACACACACCACGTATCTTGCCAAAACCTTCTCTGATCACAACCCGTTGAAACTCACAATAACATGGGGCAGGGTACCCACTCCAATGCCCACCTGGAGATTGTGGCCACAGATGGTAGAAGACACAGTGTTCCGCGCCGCTATGGCTGACACCATTCCGCATTACTTCCTAGAAAACAGCAACACAGCTTCTAATGGTTTGATTGAATGGGACGCCTTTAAGGCGGTAATTCGCAGAAGTGCCATCGGCGCGATAGTTGCTGCTCGGCAGGAGGTTAATAAATCTCTTCGGGACACAGAACATAAACTGGACCGCTTGGAACAGGAAGCTGCGCGCGATAGGGAAAAGCAAGGGCCACTCCAGGAACTCCGTATTCAACACGCAGAGCTCCTTGAATCGCTTCGCAACATAGACTACCAACGATACACACAGAGGACCCACACTGAGGCAGACAAATCGGGGGTGCTGTTGGCTAAATTAATAAAGGATGATCCCCCGGCGATGGGAATTAGTGAGGTCTCTACGATAGAGAGTGGTACAGCGCATACACAACACAACAATAATACTACATTTCCTCCGTTACTATGCTATGCTTTACAGCAAGCCCACGGATCGACCGGGCACACAGATAGATGACTTTTTAGACACACTCACATACCCACGACTGCCCCCGGATGCACTCAAGGCTCTCTCAGGCCCGGTAACAAGGGCGGAAATAAAAACGGCAATCAACGGGCTTCCCTGAAAGAAAAACCCCTGGTCTAGACGGGTTGCCTGCAGAATTTTATGTCAATTATGAAGATTCACTTATTCCCCAGTTGGAACTCCTATATAAAACAGCATTAGAAAGAGGTGAATTATCATGAACGACAGCGCAGGCACTGATAATTACACTTAGCAAACCGGGCAGGGACCCAACTGACATGGCAGGCTACCGCCCGCTGTCGCTTCTGGCGACGGAATATAAAATTCTTAGTAAGGTACTTGCGAACAGACTCCTACCACTCCTACATAAATTCATACATATCGATCAGACGGGGTTTCTACCGGCCCGTAGCACATCTTTGAACATTAGGAGACTGCATTCTCTAATGTCGACCACCCCACCACACTACACTCTGTATTTACGCTGTGTATCCTTAGACCTCCGCCAGGCGTTCGATACATTGAATTGGTAATATCTGTTTAAAGTACGGGGCAAATTTGGGCTCCCAGATGATTATGTACAGTGGCTCCGTCTGTTGTATCATGCTCCCATAGCTCGTGTCCGCACCAGGGACCATATCTCTGATGTATACCCGATTTTTTGAGGGACGAGATAGGGATGCCGACTGTCCCCTCTTCTATTCATATTGGTGCTGGAACCCCCTGGCTATTAAACTGCGGGCAGAGGTGCAGGATCTGGGTATTCCGATAGGACACGCCATACATCTTTTCTCCGCCTACGCAGACGACAATCTTATATGTCAATGATCTCAGATCAGACCCAACGCCTATAGCGGAGATATTTACTGTATTTGAATATATATCCGGGTTGGCCATTAACCCCGGGAAGTCGCATGCCTTTTATTTCCGTGTTCAGCAGACACCCATGATTGTCCCGTTCGGGCCAATGGCAATACAGGTGGCACCACAGACATTTAAATACCTGGGCACACAGGTGTACCGGACGCCTACGGACCTATTGGATGGCAATTTACATAAGGCAATTAGAGGCCTCCGCGTTAGTATTGCCTTCTGGATTACGTTGCCGCTGTCTGTGATAGGTAGGATAGCCCTTACGAAAATGGTTGTTCTCCCGAGATTACTCTATTACTTTACGAATCTACCGATACTGCTCCCACAATGTACCTTTAAACTTTTAAACTCTTTACTGATTGACCTTATCTGGGGGGCCGGCAGACGGAGGATTAGTCTCCAGAAGTTCCAACTTGGAACAGAAAGGGGGACTCTGGGTTCCTGACCTCAGGGAATACTATTACGCCTGCCAGTTACAATGGCTCTCTTTTTGGGCGGCCGGACGTAATCTCCAGGAAATAGGCTTCACGGAACGAGATATAGTGGCGGGAGCACTGCACACATTGTTGCTCTCACGATGCAAATTCCCCCGACAGCTCCCTACATTATTGTGCACAGCACTACAATGCTGGAAAGCGGCACTACTCTACACAAACATGCCCCCTGCTTATGCAGGCAACATCCCCCTCCTAGGCATACCATTGGCGACTGGACGTATAACACGCCGCACCATTGCCCCCTGGACTGATGCAGGTGTCGATACGGTGGCAGATCTGTTCCAAGAAGGGCATTTGCTGGATTACAAAACCTTTGTCCGGAACACGGGAGTCCCAGGCCACCTGTACATCCTGCATGCAGCTGTGATGCAGTATGTGAAGGCACAGTGGGCCCCGCTCAGACAAGACCCGGATACGCACAAATTTGTTTAATTGTTTTACTACATGGGCCGGGGCAGGCACTTGGTGAAATGGTTATATGCTGGGATCCGGGTGCATGCTGGACTACCCCTCACCCACTTGCAAGATGCTTGGTAAGAGGACATCGGACGAGTCTTACAGGGGAAGGAATGGGGGGAAATCATAGAACATCCTAGGAAAGTTTCCAGAAACCCCACATTTAAATTCATTCAGACCATGGTCCTGCACAGGGCCTACCTCACCACACATCGCCTGGACAAAATGTTTCCACACACTCAGCACCACTACCCCAGATGTTATGTGGATGGGGCTGGACTAGCGCATATGTTATGGTCCTGCCCTCGCCTACGGGCGTTCTGGGACACGGTCAGGAGGATCACCACTGCAGCTATTCAACGAGACATAGCCAACACTATGGAGGAATGTATCCTAGGCCTGCATAAGTCCCCCTCGAAACACAAAGTGCAATACCGGTTTGCAAACCTGTCATTACTGTTAGCAATACGGGCCATCACAACGCGCTGGAAGACCAAAAACCACCCCCCATACATGTGTGCAATGGCGAATTGATCAGATGGGGTGGGGCAGAAAGTGCTGCACTAAGACGTGAGGAGGCCAGGGCCCCGATAAAACCCCGATAGCGCTGGAATGGGATACAATGCTGGAATCCTGAAAAGCACAAGAGGTAGCTGTAGTGGAATCTTGCACTAATTCGCAGTAATGGTAACGTAACCCAGGAACCTATGTTGTACACGTTACACATTCATATGTATTTTTTATTGCTGTTTGTACCTGCATAATAATAATCGAAATCTGGAATGTATATCTGTATTTGCTTATGCTATTGTTGATATTAGACTGTATAAGTCAACTGGCTCAGTACTAATGGCTACTCCATTTGACATTTATGGAAGCTCAAAGGACTGCAGGGTGGGGGGGAAGGAGGGAATATTTAGTTGGGAAAAGTTATGTTTTATTAATACAGACGATGTTACAGGTATCCAGTCGCTTGTGTGGATAGCACTGTTGCGAATACTAGATTAGACAGCATGTCATGCTCCCTTATGTCGTATTGGAAGAAATATGGTGTGACAGCTATAACCACGGGGTAGGTGTATTCTTCTGTTGGTCCAAGTCGAGTACTGCTTGTATTGTAATGTACGGTGGAAAACTATTAATAAAACTTTGCATCAAAAAACAGGAAAAAAATCATGGCCCAGCCAAAGAGCTTTCAGAATGTTGCCGTGAATGGGCTGAACATGTAAAACGCGGAATAGGGTACCATTGTGAAAAAGAGTGATAGGCATTTAAAATATTTAGAAGGACATTTTTCTCCTCTTTGGTGAAATAACAAGAGGCATACATAAAGTTCTTTCGAGTTATTTGATCCAAATATATCTCCACTGGAATAGAAAATGAGTTACCACACCGGTGGCATAATTTATAGGTCTCAAGGCTAAACTACATAATGGCCCCGCAGATGATCATGGTATGTACTGACATTAATTTATATAATCCAGGCTCTCTGAATCAAGATTAATCAAAGAAGTTTAAAACACTTTAAAGAATGTACCCAAGCAGAGAGAGGGTTTAGCCTGTCTAACTGTAACTATACAACAGGCAACTATTTAGAACTGGTACTTGTAACAGTTTAGTTAACACCAGACCATAAGATTAAGCTCCAGCAAGAACATAATTTTATTGCCTAAGAAACACAAACTATGTCACAGTCAAATTACTTTTAATACCTTATATGTACGTATGAGATGGCTTTGCACCAAATAAATGTCTTACCATGCACCCCCCGCACCCAATAACCAAATCCCAGCAAATGAAAGGGTCACATCTGCCCAATGGAGGAAAGTAACTGCAGAACACTTGGGCACTGTTTGTTGCGTAGGAGGATGAATTTTTTTCAGTATTTGGGAAACAATCAAGAATGGATTAAAGTGATCATTCCAAATCTGCCATTGAGGCAATCAGCTAGAGAGAGAACCACTGTACTCTGACAAGGGTACCAAAAGGAAGATCATGCTAGAGGCATTCCTATAATCAATATACTTGTACAAAAAGGGAATATTGCTTATAAGGTGGTAATGGAGAGGTTCTAGACACCCAATAAACTGAGAATCATGGACTTGTGTATAGCTAATAGGTTCAGAATCCTGTTTGAAGGGGAAGCTCAACTTTGCATATGTGGTAGAAATGTCACAAAATACTTTGTTTTTTTAAGAGCCTACTGCTGCCTTAAAAGATGTTGGGCTATCCAATGCCGAAATCCCAGTATCAGCACAGTGGGTAGGTCAAGCAGACTGGTTTCTTCTATTTCAGTTAATGGTGCCAAACATACGTACTAGAGGATGTATAAAGGCAGAGCCTCAGACAGCAAAAGCATAATGTGGCAAGCCATTTGCTGGGGCAACCTTGGAAATTTTCTTCAGCCTACATTGATAGCAGAAATGTAAACAGCTGGGGGGGTCTACACCACTGGTTACCCTTGGGGCAAAGGCAATACAAGTGATACATCCCTGCCATTAATGAGAGTCTTTCGTGTGTCCAATTGCGAGCACAGGAAAAAAAGCTACTTAATGGGATGGTTGTGTGAAGAGAAAATTGGACATTAATATCAGTGTTAGCCAAACCATTATCAATTGAAGTTTCTGGATTTTTTTATCATGTTAACACAATTCACATCCAAATACGTCAAGAATTACATTTTTAAACTTCTCCCAAAAATACTTCAATTGACAAATGGCAACTTTGTTATTTGGCCATACAATCATTTACTCCCAACACGTCCTTTACTTTGCATTAATTCTTGGAAAAGTCTGGGGCAAGCTTGATTAGTCCCAGTTTGAAGTATATTTCTACCTTGGAAAGGTAAATGTTTGTAAGTCAAACGTGGTATGGCTGGAGTTTCTCTTCTGTATAATAAAGTTCCTACTCTTCAAAATCAAATGAGGCTACTGAGCTTACTTTCACACCAAACTTAAAAGCCAATATCCTAAATATGCCATTATAATTTGGTGTTCAAATTTTAAAATGATTCTATGAGCATCAATGAGATTAGATAACGAGTTTGTATACATCTAACTTAGAGAGGTTTAAATGTTTATGTGACTTCTTGTGGGTGGAATGTCAATCAGCTGAAACACTGCAGTGTCCAGCATGTTCTTTTCCCTTTAAGCAGCAGTCCTCACAAAAGCTGGGCTTTTAAAGTTAAATCCAAAAACAACAATTGATGGACAGAATGCAGAACAATATCATACATTCACCCCAGTACAGAGATCTGGGCCTAAATCCATCTTTGTTTTGCTCACCATGCCATTCCAGTTTGGACCCAGCCATATGCAAATCAGTCTTGACCCTGCGCCCAATGAGGACAGTCCTGCTCAAACTGCGAGACCAGGTCCTCCCTGGACTGGAAACAAGCATCCTAGGACCGGTTTTGGGCTTTCAGCCCTCATCAGCCAGGATAGCTCGTTTACGGTCCATGGCGGACCTGGCTTGGCAGTTTGGGCTGGACTGTTCCCATGAGGCACAGGGTCAAGACTGTTTTGCATATGGCCAGGTCGAAACTGGGGTGGTAACTGAAGAACTTAACAATGGACAGAATTTGCACGGGGTTTCCCACTCATCACTAGAATGGCCATTGATCATTTTGCTACAAAGATTAGTAACAATGATGAGGTTCAGGAGACAGCTTTAACATAGAGGAAGCACACAGAATTTGTTTTTTCTTGGATGACAATTTAAACCGCAAAAGATTTCTAAAGCTTAATCATGGCCCAGCCAAAGAGCTTTCAGAATGTTGCAGTGAATGGGCTGAACATGTAAATGCGGAATAGGTACCATTGTGAAAAAGAGTGACCGGTATGTAGAAGGACATTGTCCTCCTCTTTGGTGAAATAACTAGAGGCATACATGAAGTTCTTTCGAGTTATTTGATCCAAATATATCTCCACTGCATGGTGAGCAAAAGAATGATGGATTTAACCCAGATCTTTTGACTGGGGGAGAATGTTTTGATTTGTTCTGCATTCCGTCCATCAATTGTGTGTCTTGGGCTCCTAAAGTTGGCACACTAATTCAGGCAGGCTTACATCTTGGAAGACAGGCCACCTCCTCCTCCTCCTCCTCTTCAGGTGCAAAAGCTAAACTTATTTTTTATCGCACTCCTGGAGTAAGGGACATATTACTTCAGACGAAAACTGTCAAACTTCCTGATCCTTTATGTCCTTTCCTCTGTACAAATGTTCAGAACGTTTTGTATTAACATTCTAAACTTGATATTGGTGTTACAAAGTCCTCTTTAAAACCAGAAACAGAGGAAGTTCTTGCAATGGATAACTAGCTACTGACATTACAATCACACTTGAAATTGGGGACAGACCCAGGAAAAATCGAGTTAGGGTTCATGTAGGTAAAGTTCAGGACCACTTAAAAACATTATTACAGTGTGTGCAGTTACTCTGGTCCACTTGGTGATGCCGGGCATCACCAAGTGGACAGGAGGACTCCTGGCATCAATTAGTGCCTATTGGTAGTCTTAGCACTGCTGTGTAGAGACAGGCAAAGAACGTGGGGAGCTGGACATCAGGCAACCCTTCTTCATTATGGAAGTAGTTGGTTGTGTCATTGCCTTGAGCACAGATTACTGTTCAACGGTTACCTATTCGAAGTCACAGTCTGACCTGCTTGAACCGGCTTAATGCAGATATGGTAAACCTTAGTAAATCTTTCAGTTGCATTCAGTTGGATGGGAATTTGCAACCAGTCACACATCAGAAGGCTTACAATGATTCAGGCAGGAAGAGGTTTGTGAGAGATGAGAAAGTAGTGCAGAAGGGCACAAAGGAAAGGGTAGGTAGCTTACCTTTGACTTAGCACTAACCTTACCTAGTATCCTCTAAACTGAATGCTACAGGAAGAATCAACTAGCTGTCAACAACCATTATGTGGGAAGGGTATGCCCAGACGTGGGTCCCGTGTTCACGAAGGCACTGGAGTCAAGCTATCCTGGCTGAAGACGGCTGATAGCCAGAAACCGGTCCTAGGATGCTTGATTCCGGTCCAGAGAAGACATGGCTTGGCAGTTCGGTCTGGTCTGTTCCCATGAGGCTCAGGGTCAAGACTGATTTGCATATGGCCACGTCTGACCTGGGGTGGCTTGGTGAGAAAAATAACGATGGATTAAACCCAGATCTGTGACTGGGGGTGAATGTTTTGCCATTGTGCAACATTCCGTCCATCATCTTGTGTGTTTTGCTAACAACCATTACACAGCCTTCACATGGAGCCAGCAATCACTTAAGGTACAAAAAGTTTCTTTGGGAGGACACCCACAATCCATTCAAAATTACAATACACAATAAGGGAATTATTAAAACAACATATCAGAGTTTCAGAATATCCGAAACACGAGCCAGATGACATATCATTTCTGTAACACAGAACTTTGACCCTTCGTAATGGACTCCTGAAAGTTCCACGATTTTGGCTGGACACTGGAGTTGCAATAATCCAAAACCAAATTATCCGTAATGCCATTCTCACCCTAAACCTGTTTTAGCCATTTACCAATACTAGGGACAACCATGGGCTACCTCTGCATTCTGGATTGAGGAATAGGAATTCAGTTAGGCCTTAGACGGGGACATAGATTGTAGTTTCTTAGTTAGTATTCAGCGTGACGCAACTAATTAACATGTTATGTACGTTTCTATGGCACCAGCACCCTTTTTAGTTACACTCTGTCACCTTTTATGAAATTCAAACTCTAACCCCTTCTGTGAATAGGTTAGCTTCGCCCAGCAGGACCGACGCCATTTTAGTTAGACAACCCGTAATGCGGTTTCCTAAACCTCCATGGCTCTGCATTTTCACGTCTCCCCGTTCTCATGAGAAATAGCTTAACATTTGTAGCGAGCAGCTGCTTCTGCTTTTGGGCCCGTCAAGGTTGTAGGAGGGGGCCGGCCAGATAAGCACATTCTTGCAAGCGCTGTGCGGACTCTCACCGAAACTATCAGAAGGGAGTCGACCAGCATGACCTTGCTATACTGAGCTCAGATAGAAGCTTTGTGTGCCATATATGGGCATACCTCTTGCCACCTCCTGTACCAACTTGTACTTTTCCATCTTAGGTAACGGTTGCAAATTGTAATAGTATATATGTGTTGACCTGACAATGTGCCAGCAGTCTCTCGGCGGTCCTCTGGATGTGAGGTCGTTGGGAGGCTCCTCTGGCAGAGTATTATTTGTTTAATAAACGCTTGAACTTTCTACACTGCCAATCGACTGATTATTGATGAATGATATTTGGTAATTGTAAGTATAATCCTTTTAGGGGTAGGTGACAATTTCGGTACTTCAGTTGGCGACTCCGCCGGGACTCCGCGTTGGGGTCGTCCCTCCGTATCTGGAAAATAACGGGACATTACGAGGGGTGTTCCCGATCGGGGGGGGTGGACTGACCAACGAGAAAGGGTTGCTCCGCTTTTACGATCGGGAAAAGCCTTGGCTGCTAGTGACCCCACACCGGAGTCCTACGGGTGAAACCCGGAAGAGCAGATCGATTGGCAGTGAAGAAATTTGCAATCTGACCTGAGTGCACCAGGTGAGTGATTTGTCCTGTTTCATGTTGGATATCCTTCTGTATTTGGTTTTGGAATTTGGTGGTCGTAGGCCACGGAGATCTCGGTATTTTGGAAGGGGGTCTGACGGGGCAGTAGTGAGACTGCACGGGCGGACGCCCCTATTTTTGTATTTGATGCCCCTATTTTGTATTTGATAGAGATATGACTACGACGCCCAAGTGTCACTTGTGAAGAGTTCACACCTGTCCGGATCGCCCTCTGAAATGCTGATGGTCATACTTGGGTAGCACTCGGACAGATCTGGAGCGGTGCTTGAAAAAGCGGGCTAAGCCAGCATAGTCCGGGAAGTGAACCAAGAAAGCCATTGGATGGTCGGTAGGTCGGTCTGTGGTCTTGAAAAACCTGCGTGGCTATCTCTAGGCAGCCCTTATGGTGAGGCTGTTTTGATCTTTGGTTCTTTGACTTTGGAATATACCGGTTCTCCACAGACGAGAGTCGACAGGCTCTAGCTCTTGGATTTGGGCTAGCATTGGATCGTATTGGTTTGTTTTGTCGGTATTTTATTTGTTTTCTGTCTCTGTTCGCCTGTGATCAGGATCGTCATATGTCTCTTGGGGTATGAATGAGCGTTTGATTGAATATTGAACATGGCCATGTGTATGAGAGTATTGTAAATAATAACTTGCCTTTTTTCCTTCCACAGCTACAACTAGAACATAGTAAAGCAATGCCGTGCTTCAGTAAGCTATGTTTTGGCTGTACCAGCCAAAATAGCACTAGATTAGATTAAAGTCAGCCAGCCCCTCCTGAAGGTACTCCCAGTCATGACTTGTACTGTAAGCACGGGATTGGACCCTTGGTGTTTATCCTTGGTGTACTTGTGCCATAGACGATTAATGTAGAATTGCAGTGGCCATTAACAGGGTCCTTCGACGAGAAAAAGATCAATTATTTGCAGGAACGTCTGTTCGCGAAACGCAGCAGACAGTCCATGTTCGATACCCTGAGGACATGGCAGAAAGAGGCCACCCGTAGGAGAATAAGAGCTGAGAAATTAGTAAAAATTAAGCAAGGACAGACCATTACTCAGAAAGCAATTGAGCATGACAAAAACCAGACCGAGCAGAACATTGAGTACTTGGATAGACAATTTCGGTTGGAGGTAGATAAGCGTTATGTTGCCCGTAAGGAAGCCGAAGATGATAGAAGATCTGTTGGACGTTCGCCCCCCTTCGCCATATGCTCCGCAGCGTATATATCCAGCGGTGCCTCTCTTTACACCCACAGCCCCTGTAGCGCCGGCTCAAGGGGGAGCCCCGCCCCGGGCTCCCACAGATAGGCCGGGTACCATTGCTTCCTCTGCTAGGAACTTAGCCACTCTGATCCCCGACACACGCCAGCCCCTTGGGACGGCAGGTGTCTCCCCAATGGTATTAACAATGCCTAGCCCCATAGGGACTTCCCAGTCAGCCAGCACGACCCCCGAAAGTAGGAGTCGAGCTCCGATTGGAGATTCGGAGGGCTCGCACATCAGGCGACTATTTACGAGAGGGTCTGTGGGCTACGGAGAGAAGGAAGCAATAGCCGACCAAGCAGTTCGATGGATGTCCAGGGATATATATACTTTGACTGATATATGGAGTACTATGAAAGATTTTGAGCAAGTGATGCAACAGACTGCCCTGCAAAACATGTCCCGATTTCTTATTGAAATCAGGGAACAGTGTTTTGGGGAAACAGGATTGGCCCCGAAGATTCTGTATGACATTAAAGACCACGCCCATAGATTCGAATTAAGCCCAGAAGAGGTGTATAAGAATGTTGACACTTTGGTGAGTTATCGAGGTAGATTAGTCTCAAGATTCCCTGAGCTGGGTTCCCAGCACCCCATGAGGGAGGTGCACCCCATTTATCATCCCTAAATTCCTGAGCTGCGCAATGATCAGAATGCAATAACCCGGAACAGAGTAGAAGCCAGGTTTCAAGAACAATGGGTGTACACACCATGGAAACGAAGTGAAGTGTTGGCTTTAAAAGCACAACTTCCTGACACCCGTAAGAATCCCACTGCCTACTATAAGGAATTAACGGAGGCAGCATCTTCCGCTGTCATGACTAGCAGATATTGAGTTGTTTTTCGGATTGTTGGTTCCCGTAGATATATGGCGGCAGGTCCATGATACTCCCCACGCGGCCGAGTTGGGGGGTAACTGGGAGGAGCTTACGGCATGGGATCAAGACCGTAAGCCGGGAGATAATCCGAAGGCTGAGATAATTGCTTTACCAGCAAAGATTATAGCTTATATGCATACCTTGATTCCTCCGCGAAAGGTGGATTGGGATAAACTGACTGCTTGCAGGCAAAAGAAAGACGAAAGTGTCTCCGATTTCTTTACTAGATTTGAGGGAACTTTCATTGATTTTAGTGGTCAGGACCTCGCTAGCGAGGGGGGAATACGATTGTGAATAGATTTGTAACTAATCTGATGCCTGAGATTTCAGCCCGACTGCAAGCTTCTGAAAGTACGTGGACTACATCCTTCCCTTCTATCATATTAAGCATGGCCCAGTATTATGAACACAGGGAAACGAGAGTAAGGATAAAGTTGAAAAGGAAGCTAAGGACCTTAAAACTAGAGTACTTTTACAGCAAGTCATGAGGGGTCGAGGGACAGGGAGAGGCGCCAGAGGGCCCGTGTCCATCGGGTCGGTCTCCAGAGGAGGGGGAGGGGGGTCAGCCCTCCCGATGGGGACCCAATCAGTGCGCATATTGCAGACAGGAGGGCCATTGGAGAGATCAGTGTCCGTTGCTGTTAGAACAGAACGGAGCCGTCCGAGGAAGGGGTCGAGGACAAGGCGGCCCAGACCGTAGTGATATGCACAGGGAAGGAGCAGTGCAGGGAGACCACGGGCGAAATCATTTCGATAACACCCAAGGTAGGCAATACTACAATGAGGATTATGGATACGAAGATCAAGATAAATTCGGAGATGTCTAGGACAGCCAAGGACAGAGTGGGGGCCAAGTGTCGATGCCGGTCAATCAACAAGGACCCTATGTGACAGGGGAGTTGATGGGGACCACCGATAAGTTCTTAATTGACACAGGAGCAATGAATAGTTTGGTTGCTCGCTCGTTGGTCCCAGGGGCCGCTCTGTCTGGGCAGAATAACGTTTCAGTGGGATTTTCAGGAGTTCCTGTAATCAGCCCCCATCTCTCAGCCTCTCCCCTTTACGATTGGCCCGTTCACCATGGACTCTCCCTTCCTTTTAACTTCCAGTTGTGGAGAGAATCTTTTGGGTTTGGAAATGCTAAAAAGATTGAACGCTAAAATACATTGCTCTCCAGATGGTGTTTATTTGACTATTCAAAATCCCGATGTAAGCATGAGGCAGTGTTTTGCTAAAAATGATCCATTGCCGCCTGAATTTGCAGGCATACCGCCCAGTTTGTGGGCGACCGGAAATGCGGATGTCGGTAAATTGGATATCCCTCCTGTCCGCATTACATTACAACCCGGTGCTAGGTTGCCTCGCATACCGCAATACAAGATCTCCCCAGCAGGAGAGCGAGCTTTGCTTTCTACAATACAGGATTTGATTGATAAAAGGGTGGTGGAAGAAACAGTATCGAACATCTGTAATAGCCCTATCCTGCCTATTTTGAAAAAAGCTCCTGAGACAGGGACATCTGAAAATGTGGATGTATATCGTTTTGTGATTGACTTACGGGAAGTTAATAAGATAGTGGTGCCCCAATTCCCAGTGGTGTCTGACATCACTACCATCCTTACTATGATACCTCCCACAGCCAAGTATTTCTCTGTTATCGATTTGAAGAACGCTTTCTTTAGCATCCCTATCCATCCTGATAGACAGATCTTCGGCTTCTCATTATCTGGTCGAAGCTTCAGATTCTGTCGCGCTCCTCAAGGTTATACCGAAAGTCCTAGCATCTATAGCCAAGCCCTTAAGGCGGTCTTGGATGACCTGTCATTGCCAGATGGTAGAGTGCTCTTGCAATACGTTGATGATTTATTGATAGCGTCTGACACTGAAGAGGGTTGTAAAGAAGCCACGGTTAAATTGTTGCACCATCTGGCAGACAGAGGTAATAAGGTTTCCTTGTCCAAGTTCCAATATTGTCGACAGGAAGTGACCTACCTAGGTCACTTACTATCGAAGGAGGGTAGGCGTCTATCACCTGAACGAATTACTGCCATCTCTAACATGCCTGTACCTTGTACTCAACGTGAAGTCCGTGCTTTTCTTGGCATTACCTCTTATTGTGGTCAATGGATCCCTAATTTTTCTCTTCTTGCTAAACCTTTGCTACACTTAACCACTAAAGATGTGCATGAACCCCTCCCTTGGACTGATGAATGTCAGTCAGCCTTTGCTTCTCTGAAATCTGCTCTGTGTTCTGCTCCTGTCCTTGGCACTCCTGACTACCGTAAACCTTTTGTACTATATGTACACGAGGTCGACGGTTGTTCGCTTTCAGTGTTGACAGGGTTTTGGTGGTAAGCAAAGACCGTGTGCTTATTTTTCAGCCACATTAGATAACGTGGCTAGAGCACTTCCCAGTTGCCTGAGGGCCACTGCGGCTGTGGCGGCGGCCATCAGGCAATCAGAAGGGCTTGTTCTAAATTCTAATTTGTCCGTGATGGTGCCGCATGCTGTGGATGCATTATTAAATAAAACCAAGACACAGCATCTGACAAGCGCGCGCCTCACGGGTTATAAATTGACTTTGTTTGCTCCACATGTAACCATTAAGCGTTGTGCCACATTGAATCCGCGTACACTGTTACCCCTCCCTTCGGGGGAACAGGCAAATGATGTCCATGATTGTATTTTCAGGACAGAAGAGGAAACGAAGGGAAGAATCGATCTCACAGACATTCCCTTATCTGACCCCCAAGGGGAATTGTATGTGGACGTTTTTTTTTTCAAATTAGCAGATGGCACAGCTGCATATGCAATTACCACTCTAAAAACAGTAGTTGAAGCATTCCGAATACCCCATCGATCAGCCCAAGCTGCTGAGTTGATGGCTTTACTACGAGCCTGTGAGTTAAGTGAGGGATTAGAGGTCAACATATTCACGGACAGCCTTTGGTGTGGCCCATAGTTTTCGGAGGCTGTGGAGGGAACAAGGGTTTCTCACCTCACATGGTCAGAAGATACAGAATGGACCCTTGGTGTTACGATTACTTGCAGCTTTGACTCTCCCCAAAAAAGTAGCAATCATAAAATGTAGTGCACATAAAACAGTGGTGGATGAAGTGGGTGCGGGGAATGCTTTTGCAGACCAGGTAGCTAAACAAACAGCCCAGTCCATGGTGTCTTCTATGTATGTGAACTCCTTTGCCAGGTGGGTGGGGGAGTCCGATTTGTTCGATAATACTATTGAAAGTGTGCGAGAAATTCAGAAAGAAGCAGCTTCAGTGAAGTTGGACAGATGGGAGCAGGAAGTAGGAAGATTGGATGAGAATAGCTGTTGGGTGGATCTGACAGACAAACAGCGATGGTTGCTGCCCAATGCTATGGTGCAGGCTGTCGTTACTATGGCCCATGGACCAGCTCACGTTGGAGCTAAAGGCATTTGTGCCTTGTTGGATCCAGTTTGAAATAACCCCAATATACAGAGAACAGCTGTACGTCTTGTTCAATATTGCATGGTTTGCCTGCAACATAATCCGGGGAAAGGAGAACCTGTTTTAAGTGGGAATTTTGCACCCCCGACTTTGCCATTTGAGGTACTCCAGATGGACTACATCCATATGGAGCGCGTCAATAACCTAAAGTACGTATTGGTGGTGGTATGTGCCTTCAGCAAGTGGGTTGAGGAGTACCCTACGAAAGAAAATACTGCCCTAGCCACCGCAAAAGCCCTTATAAAGGAGTTTATCCCACGCTTCGGATTGCCTCGCTTGATCTGGTCTGATAACGGCGGGCATTTCCATGGGGCCCTTGTGCAATGTATATGCAATGGGCTCCAGATAAAACAAAAGTTTCATGCAGCTAGACACCCCCAGTCAGCAGGACTAGTTGAGAAATATAATGGAATACTGAAACTAAAGATGGCAAAAATCCAAGAGAGCACTGGTTTAAAATGGCCCGACACCCTCCCATTAGCTCTTATGTCCCTACGGGTCACCCCTCATTCACGCTCGGGCTTGTCTCCCTATGAGATAGTGTTTGGGCGACCCGCTAATGTGTGGGGTGTGCCTAGACCAAGATCATTTACTGATGTTGAATATCCTATGTTGATCGATTACCTGTATACTCTGACTAAAGACCTTCGTTCTATTCATCAGCAGGTAGCGTCTGTACTGCAACCCCTGCCAGAGGGCCCCGGACATCGCCTGGAACCTGGCCAATGGGTGCTGGTCAAGAAATACGATCAGGACTCCAGCCTGGCTCCGAGATGGTCTGAGCCACATCAGATACTCTTGGCCACACGGACGGCGGTGAAGGTGGATGGAAAACTACACTGGATCTATGTGTCGCACCTAAAAAGAATTCCTCTTCCACTTCCTCATGACCGGCGACACCCTGATGGAATCTTGACCCAAGAGGGTGAGAGAGCTGTTGCCTTAATACCGTTCTCTGATGCTCGTGAAATTGGAGCTGAAGGAAAGATAGGGCCGGACGGGGCAGTCCCTGGAGAATCAGCAATCGCCCCTGGCCCTGTCCATGTTGATCTGGTTGGCAGCGGTTCTGATGAAGGTATTGCACCTTCCCCTTTGTTATGCTCTGATCAGGAAGTGCCCGGTCATGTCCGTTACAACCTGCGGCCAAGAAAACATCACAGTACCTCAGATGACACTGTTAGGAGATAAGGAAAGACTTGGATAAAAGTAGGGCTTGCTAGATTCTAATCTGTGGTACTGAGCGGGACACTGGACTGAACTCGTTGAGAGCTGGAACATTGATATTGTGCTCTGTTAAAAAAGAAAGACTGTTCTTGTCAATTGGCCAGGTTGTTTGAGTACATTTCTTTCGGAAGATCTGCATCGTAGGGCGTCGTTGGATGTGTATATAAGTCTGCCTGTGAGGCTTTGACTGACACAGGGAGAAGAACCCTCTGGCAGGAAGGTTGTTTTGGCCCAGCTTAGCTACTTTGGACTTTTTAGCTAGGAATGTACCCTTTTGGTCGTATTGTACTTAAGGAAGAACTCCCTTTTGCTCCTAGAGATTTGCCTTTTTACGAACCAATGTTTTCTACTTGGACCATGCGTGTGAAAATAGCTTTTGTAGTTACAATAGCAGTTATTTTGGCAATCTTTATGGGGGTTTTCATATACTTAGAATATAAACACCCAATGCAATCAATGATGATGTCAAATGCTGCTCCCCCTGAACACTTTATGTTCACTTTGGCACCACATAAAGAAAGACACCGTCAGACATATGCTAAGAATGTTTTTATCGAATTGCTTCATCAGACCCACAGTACTACGAATATGACAAAATGCTGGGTCTGTGGGTTGTTGCCATCCGTTATGCATAAGCACGATTTGTTCCTTTCTTTGCCTATGTTGTTCCTAGGAAGTTGTGAAGCCTGGTTCCAGATGCTATATGCCATGTATAACCATTATGTGGCCCATCCCAAACAGTACTCCGAGAAGGACTATGAAATGGTTTTGGCCTACATTGAGACGCATCAAGGTTTTGATCCCGAGGGCAATAACGGGGAAGGATCCTTGGATCCTAGTGCCTGTATGAATGTCTATACAGATAATATAAATGATACTTGGCTAATAGATGAATTGTTTGATTTTGCCAGCTTTAACGATTCGCAATATTTTCAGCAGTTTATTTCTAGAAATGTTACCAGTGAACGTGTTATGCCTATTCCTATCCTGAACACCTCTTCCCCCTTCTGCATCAGAGGTGCAGGTCATGTACAAGTTGGTATTAGCCTGTGTAATTATACGTATAATCTGAAAATATTCAGTAGCCCCCCTCTGCTGACACCCCCGAATGTGTATTTCGTCTGTGGAGAAAATGCTTATACCTGGCTACCTAGGGGTTGGGCCGGTCAGTGTTATCTGTCCTTTCTGTATCCCCCAGTCTACATTGCACCACCCGATTATCATAAGACGCATCAGTTGTATACCTCTGAGCTGGCCCCTCACAGGCAACGAAGACAGCTTTCAATGACTGAAGTAGATCAGACAGACACCTCCCTGCAGCAGTTCACAGATTTCACTAAGGGGTTGGTCCCATTCTGGGGTCCGATATTCAATAGCCGAGAGATTAGGAGACTATCCAGGATAGTGGAAAATGTCATTAACATCACTACTGATATAATGACTAACCTTACAGAAGAGCTTCAGGCTACCAGACTTGTTTCTCTTCAGAATCGAATGGTTTTAGACGTTATCTTAGCTGATCGCGGTGGTGCATGCCGGGTGATCGGCAGCTCTTGCTGAGTTTACATTCCAGACTCCGCCCCTACGGTTCATTTGGCCATTCAGAAGCTCCATCGCATAGCAGCAGAGATGCATGTAGAAAATGGGTCCTGGTCCCTGTCGGGGTGGTTCTGGGGTCTTCTATGTACTTGGGGTTGGAAGGTATTACTGATTTTGGGTGGAGCGGCAGGTGTCCTTTTTGTCTGCTGTCTCTGTCTACGGTGCGGTCCTGCGTGCTGTTCTTATTGTGCCTCTAGAATAACAGCGGCTGTCACCCCTTCTGCGACCTCGACCAAAGTCCAGATGGTCCACGAACTTATGGCAATCGACGAAGACCTCTTCGACGATTAGTGTCCTCTGTTATTAGCTTCATCACACTAAAAGTAGGGTTTGAGGAATAGGAATTCAGTTAGGCCTTAGACGGTCACATAGATTGTAGTTTCTTAGTTAGTATTCAGCGTGACGCAGCTAATTAACATGTTATGTAAGTTTCTATGGCACCAGACACCCTTTTTAGTTACACTCTGTCACCTTTTATGAAAATCAAACTCTAACCCCTTCTTGTGAATAGGTTAGCTTCGCCCAGCAGGACCGACGCCATTTTAGTTAGACAACCTGTAATGCGGTTTCCTAAACCTCCATGGCTCTGCATTTTCACGTCTCCCCGTTCTCATGAGGAATAGCTTAACATATGTAGCGAGCAGCTGCTTCTGCTTTTGGGCCCGTCAAGGTTGTAGGAGGGGGCCGGCCAGATAAGCACATTCTTGCAAGCGCTGTGCGGACTCTCACCGAAACTACCAGAAGGGAGTCGACCAGCGTGACCTTGCTATACTGAGCTCAGATAGAAGCTTTGTGTGCCATATATGGGCATACCTCTTGCCACCTCCTGTACCAACTTGTACTTTTCCATCTTAGGTAACGATTGTAAATTGTGATAGTATATATGTGTTGACCTGACAATGTGCCAGCAGTCTCTCGGCGGTCTTTGGGGTGTGAGGTCGTTGGGAGCTCCTCTGGCAGAGTATTATTTGTTTAATAAACGCTTGAACTTTCTACACTGCCAATCGACTGATTATTGATGAAGGATATTTGGTAATTGTAAGTATAATCCTTTTAGGGGTAGGTGACAATTTCGGTACTTCAGTATCACCATACATTCAAAACAGCAATCTGTAGTCTTTACCAACACATTATGGATATATTGTACAAATATAGCAAACACAAATTGGAAGGGGAACATCAATGCACCCACACAATCTGCCAATATACAGGTCTTCTGTAACATCATATACTCACTATACAGATGTCTAAGCTCTTAGATCATGTGACTGAAAAAAGAAACCTTATCAATACAGATGTGAGGCCAAGCACACAGAAGCAGAGGCACATGAAAACGCTTTACAACATAGGGTATGTAAATCTTAAAAGATCACAGTGAAACTTTAAAGCAGTCTTTTTTGTTGCATTTTACATTTCTTGTGTATTTTTCACAAAGTGTGCCTTTCTACTGCTAATCCTGCCTCAATTGCGGCAGATCCTCTTCCAAGCACATGGTTCTCTGAGAGGGTGTGTTTTCCCAGACTGCAAAAAAACAGAAACATGCAGATTGATCTTCATTGCAGGTCTCAAATAAGACTAAAACAGCATACCACACTACAAAGCCAATTTAAAAAGGAAAAATTAAATAGTTTGCTGAATTCACTGTTTTACAATTTTTATTTTTAAAGACCTTATAATATGGATTCATTTTTAACGTCCAACTGTTCTCTCAAATTTACTGCCAAAGGAGGAGCTTCGCGCGATTCCAAGATGGACGCGTGAGCTAAGGGCTCCCGAGACCCTTTCCGCCTCCCGCGATTATCCTGTGAAAGATCCCGATTATGACGACGGGTACTTTTTATTGATGCCCTGCTGATGTCCATGTCTTTTTCAAAAATCGATTTGGCCGCCGGATGTCGGACTTACTGCATTCTGGAATTTGAGGCCTACATCGTACGCCAGCCGGGGGCTTGAGTCCCCGAGGTACCCAGGTGGCAATTGAACAACAACGGCTGATGAGCCACGCCCTCTGCCCCTGGTGTACTTTCGGTTTCGTTTTTGGTCGCTGTTGTGAACGCCCAGTTGCCGATCGGCGCTTCAGCTCTGTTCTCGCTGCCGACCTTCAGCCAGCGCTGTGTCCCTATCCTTTTGCCGGTCCGAGCTTGCCGGGACAGAGATCGTTTTGGCTAAATTCTACAGATCCCGTTGGAGCTAATTGCCTGTCATGGCGGGCAGGGCAGTCATCGAGAGGCGCACCGCTAGAGGCCCGTCCCGAGGGGGGGTCCCCCAATCTCAGACCATCGATCGATTTACTCGACCTAGGGGCTCCCCGGGCGGGTCGAGTGGTGCCCTAGAGGAAGCTGGTGATGGTACTCCTGAAAGCGAGGAGCCAACTCTGAAGGACATTATGGGCGCTATTGCGAGTGTCCAATCCACCATGGGCCAGCAATATGAAACCTTGGCGGCCAAGATAGATACGGTGGCGGTCGATGTCACCCTCATCAGAGCGGACCTGGGGAAAACCAACGAGCGTGTCAAATCCCTTGATATCAAGACGGCTAGTTTGACCACAGATGTCTCGGATCTCCAGACCACAGTCCACAATCTTCGGACTACTTGCAAACTGTTCGCCAATCGGCTGGAAGATTTCGAGGGCCGGGCCAGACGCAATAACGTCCGCATCGTGCGTGTCCCGGAGAACTCTGCTGATTTGCCTGTTGATATCCTGGTGGAGGACCTCGTGCTGAAGCATTTGGCACCAAAAGGTTTAAGTAAATTCTTTGCTGTGGAGCGAGCTCATCGTGTCCCGGGTGGTAAGCCGAAGTTGGGTGCCGCTCCGCGGCCCATAATTGCCAGGCTCTTCAATTTCCATGACAGAGACGCTATCTTACAAGCTTCACGTACGAGTGGACCCACTAAATTTGAGAACGTATCGATTGGTTTTTACCCGGACTTCACTCAGGCAGTCTAGAAACAACGAATGGGCTTCACGGGTGTGAAGAGGCGCCTCAGAGAACTGGGACTGAAATATGCTATGCTTTTACCGGCCCGCTTGAGAATTGAGCATGGAGAGCGTGCGTTCTTCTTTGACCGCCCGAGGTGGCTAGTGACTGGTTGGACACTTTATCGACGCGCCATGAGGGCCCGGAGAACTCGAGAGGCGCTGAAGGAGGTTCGGAGGACCAGGAGCAGTGAGTCTACATCAACGAGCCTGATTCGATGGCAGTGGCTCAGAGACTATGTCCTGTTATGGTGTGAATGCCCGGGGGTGGGCGGGTTTAGGGGATCTTCCTCCTCTGGGGCCTTCTCTCTTTTGTGTAGGTTAGTTTAATGGGGCGACAGGCACACTGCAAGTTGGGGTGGCTTTTAGGTCTACCGCAGGGGTGCAGGGAGGGGGGTTTGAGTTTGATGGGTTCACTGGGGGTGGTGAGGGGGTTCTTTTCTCTTTGTTTGTTTCTAGGCTGTGCTTTGTTTTACATTTGCTATCCTGTGGCTGTTTCGAGGTGGGGAGGGCGGTCCGTTTTCTTCTGGGATGGGGGGTAGGGGACTTAGGGTGTTGAGCTGGAATGTTAATGGTCTGGGGGACAGGATCAAACGTGGGATTGTACTACAATACTTGAGGAGATGTTCACCGGATGTGGTCTTGCTCCAGGAGACCCACTTGGTGGGCAATACATGTCATGCACCGAACAGACGAGGTTACCGTTTGGTGGCTCATTCCGGCTTCACCTCTGGATCGAGGGGGGTTGGTATCCTGGTTAGGAACTCCCTCCCCCTGGAGATAGATGGCACGGTGTTGGACGATAGAGGCCGTTACGCAGCCATTCTGGAGAGATGGGAAGGGAAGTTGATTTCCATACGGTCTATTTATGTTCCGCCTGGCCTACAGTCTACTACCTTCGCCGACCTGGGTGAGGTAATTCTGGGTTTGCCTGATGGATTGCTAGTGGTGGGTGGCGACTTTAATTCTGTGGTGAATGGGGAGAGTGATCGTAGCCCCCCCAGGCTCCTCCCTACATCGCAGCTATGGCTGGGGAAATTCTTGGATGCCTTTGGGTTGGCAGACTGTTGGAGACAAATGCACCCTGTCCGGCTTCAGTACACTTTCCACTCGGGAGCCCATGGAAGTCTCTCGAGACTTGATTATATCCTCGTGCCGGTGGTGCAGTTGGTCTCGGTGCGTGAAATCAAGCATTTGGCTAGAGGAATTTCAGACCACTCCCCGCTATGGCTCCACATTGATATACATCTGGGGGCTGGGGGCCGGATTGCCCCGATCAATCCATGGCATTTTCAGAACCCCAAAATCAGATCTGAGGTGGTCAAGTGCATGAACTTTTACTTTACTGAAAATGAGGGATCGGTGTCCTTCCCGGTCTCCCTATGGGAGGCTTATAAAACTGTGATCCGTGGTCAGACCCTGTCTTTGATTGCTGGTGAGAGGAGGCGCAAAAATGAGGAGGTGGAGAACTTGGAGTCTGAGATTGCCGTATTGGAGGAACGGTTGGAAGCTGGGGTTACACCCGAGAAACTGCATGTCTTGGCTCTTAAGCAATCTGATTACAGGGCCTTGGTGACTGACTCGGCTGAGGCAATGAATCGTGTGCAGCAGGGGCGTCTATATGATGTGGGTGATAAAGCGGGGAAGTTGCTTGCTTGGCTGGATAGGCGAGACAGAATGAATCGTGTTGTGCCTGTAGTTGAGAAAGTTGATGGAACGAGAGCCGTGGACCCGGTTGAGATAGTTGAGGTGTTTGCCTAGCACTTTCGGGTTGTGTACGCGCCTGTTTCGAACATGCCGGAGGAGGACTCGCACTTGCTGCTTCGTGATCTTGAGTTGCCTAGTCTCTCGGAGTCCGACGGGGTGTTAATGGAGGCTGATTTTTCCATTGATGAGGTTGCGCTCGCTATACGCTCCCTTCGCTCGGGGAAGGCCTCTGGTCCCAACGGTATACCGGTTGAGTTATACAAGCTATGCCCGGATAAAATGGCGCCGTACCTGCTTAGTATGTTTGCGGCATCGCGAGACCTTGGATTCCTTCCCAGGGACCAGAGGCTGGCCTCTATTGTGGTTATCCATAAAGATGGCAAACCCCGCGAGCGCTGTTCATCATATCGCCCGATCTCCCTTTTGAATGCTGAACCCAAAATATTGGCGAAACTTTTGGCGAACCGACTGATCACGGTGATTAGCGAATTGGTTCACCCTGATCAGTCTGGTTTTATCCCCCAACGCAATACTGCGCTCAATCTTTGTCGTCTTCACGGCGCCATCGCGAGGGCGGGGTCTCTCAGCGAGCCGGCCATCTTGGTTTCTCTCGATGCCTCGATGGCCTTTGATACGGTTCAGTGGCCATATTTGTGGGCTACTCTTGCCAAATTCGGTTTTGGTCCAAAGTTTATTGCATGGGTTAAACTCCTGTATGAGCAGCCGTTGTGGTTAACGGTAGGGCCTCGGAGCCCTTTGTTCTCGGGCGAGGCACGAGGCAGGGATGTCCTTTGTCACCGCTATTATTTGCACTTGCGCTCGAGCCCCTTGCCGCCTGGCTCCGTTGGGAGCCTTCACTAAAGGGTATTCGGTGGTCCCCTGACTTCGAAGATCGTGTATCATTGTATGCCGATGATATTTTATTGTACCCGACGTCCCCCCGTAAGTCACTAGGAGTCCTTTTTGATGTTTTAAGTTCCTTTGGACGTAACTCCGGGTTGGTTATCAATTGGTCCAAGTCGTGTATCTTCCCGCTGACCGGTGCTCCTCTTTCTCTGCCCCGAGTATGCCCGATCCCGGTTTCTAATGATGGCTTTAAGTATTTAGGGATCTATATTTCACTTGACCCTGTGATACGCTATGAGCGTAACTTGCTGCCTCCACTCGCCCGGCTTCGGTCGGACGTCGCTGCATGGTGTGGTCTACCCTTGTCCCCCCTGGGACGGGCGGCCCTGTTCAAAATGATGTCTCTCCCCCGTTTTTTGTATGCCGTACAAAACACACTTGATCTAGTGCCGGCTAGCTACTTTCGTGAAATCGAGTGCCTCCAGAGAAAGCTAGTTTGGGCTGGCCGACCCCGTATTGCGTTGGCTAAGCTTACGTTGCCCTGGTACGATGGGGGCATAGCGTTACCTGATATAAGAAGATACTACTGGGCATCTCAACTGAGCGCTGTGAACCATGCCATGTACGGTCCAGTCCCGAATCCTGCATTCGGGATGGACCGGTGGCTGTTACCCAGGGGAGATTACTACAGGGCTCTCTACTCTCGGGGCGCTAGAAAGAATCTGACGGGACCCACTGCAGTGGCTGTGCGGGTGTGGGGCAGAGCGACCGCGGCTACTGGATGGGTAGATAAGCTGACCAGGGCGACCCCTCTGTTTGCCGGGGAGAGGCTTGGTGAATTGTGGACGTCAAAGGGTTTCGATAGGTGGGACTTCATCGGAATCAGCAAGGTAGGTGACCTCTGGGTTAAGAATAGAGTTAAGACCTTTGCTGAATTGAAACAGGAATACAGTTTGAATGACTCGGAATATTTTCGATACCTCCAGGTTCGTCATGCCATTGGGTCGGTTTTTCCGGCCGGTTCTGATATTCCGGAGAGCTCCCCCCTGGAAGACAGGGTGCTGAAAGGACATATTCCAGACAGCACTATCTCCCTTATTTAAAAAAAACTTATCAATACTCGATCGGACTTGCTTGTTCAGCTTCGTGGTACCTGGATTAACGATGGGCTGGAACTGGATGATGAGGATTGGCAGGCTGCGATATCCTCTCCCAAAGAGGTCGCGATTCCGGCGCGTCTGCGACTCGTTCAGCTGAAGATTCTGCACCGAGTCTATGTCACGGGTCCGCGATTGATGCATATGGGTTTTTCTGAGGATGGGCTGTGTCGACGTGGCTGTGGTATGATTGCTACCTTCCTCCACATCGTATGGGAATGTCCGGAAGTTGTGTCTTTCTGGACTAGAGTGCATGCGGTGATGAGTGAGGTGACGAATGTTGAATTCCTGCCTGAAGCCAGGCGCTGTCTCTTGAACATATGGGAACCGAACGATTGCACTGTTGCTCGGAGGGTCACGCTGGGAAACATGGTCGCGAAAAGGGACATTGCACAGTTGTGGGGATCTCAGAGGGCACCATCGGTTTCCAAATGGGAAGAAAATATGGACTGGTGCATGTTCAGAGAGAAGATTGTTTATGTCTCCCGTGGCAGGCCCAAAAAATGGGGTAGGATATGGGACCACTGGAACTCATACCGTGGGGAGATATGTGATCCCCCTTCACTGGTCCCCCTGACGCTCCTTGTTCTCCTTGAGTATACGTTTAGGCTCCCTCCTGGATCACATTATTGATATGTTTCTGGCTCTGGGTCCCCCTTTCCCCACCCTCTCCTTTATCTCCTGGAGGTTCTCCTGTTTTTCCATATTGTCCTTGATTGCCTCTACCCGTATCATATGGAACAGACACAACAATTTAGGATGCAGCCTAGTTTTCTTCTTTTTCTTAGATATTTTTGTTTGCTTGTTTTAAAAAAATGAAACCTTTCCATATCTTATCGTTGTAGATTTGACCAATATCGTGCACCATTGCTGCCGGACCCTTGGTTGTCGGCTGATGAGCTGTGTAATGCTATACTGCATCTTTGATATGTCGCTGGCCGGCCCAGAGGGTTGTAGGCCTGTACTTGTATTTTCTTTCTTGCTAAATAAAGGTTTTTAAAAAATATAATAAAAAAATTTACTGCCAAAATGAAAACCTTTTCCACGTATGGTTTGTTAAATACTCTACTAATATAAATAGTAAGCATGCCTTTTCATTCATACTATACATAACCAAGACATACATAAGTGAAATAAAATCTAGTGAGCAGTAATCTGAAGGGACATCAGGTTTGACCTGCTTTTCTCGCAACTGAAACTTTAGTAAGGAAAATTGAGAACGATTTTTAAAACCCTTTCTCCTACCATCACAGTATATGAGAAGTTCCATTCTGTGCAAATTTTATAACTTTTCATTCAAATACAAGTAAAATGCTGCACAAGGATCGTGTAAGTACACCACTCTAGTGTTAGGGTATAGTGTGTTACCAGAACCAGATCTTTACAATGTTACAGTACCAGCATTTGTATGTCTAACATGGGATTATATTCACTGCATCTTTTCAGATTGACGTACACAATGTATAAACGTAAAACGAAATGGTCACTACAGGCACTGCACACAGAAATTAGGCAGGCAATGACGGTAGAAGGTTGACAATTTCACTTTCGGTAAGACACAGTCACAGCTGTCATCAGCCATAACTAACAAGGTGATCTTAAAAAAATAAAATTTCTTTCACAAAGAAAAAAATCGGCAAGTTGGGAATTTAAATGTTCTACTCTCACAATGAAGATTGACTGCCTAAAGGCTTTAAAAGGGTAAATGAAAAGACATATTTTCTTACCTAGCATTGGCCCTCTTTTCATCTTCGAAACGACTTCACCTTCTTTGCCCCAGTCTGTAACTTTACCACTGTCCTTTGGACTACAATCCCGGGACTTCAATTCAGTATTTGCAAAATACTGTTTTGTTTGTTCACAAAGATAAAAGTTCTTGTTTAAAAGACCAATAGAAGCACCTGCAATTGCTGGTCTTGGTGAAAAGTTTGGATACGTTCGAGGGCTCCTTAGAGATTCATGGGGGATCCCCTTTTCTCGCTTTTCATTTCCAGGAAAGGGCAGATTCATTCTCAACACATTACTACTGAAATGATTCTCCATTTACCACTGCAATGAAAAGGAACATAATAAATAAAATGATTTAAAATGTAAAACTGGTAATTTCAGGCACTAAAATATTTGTAAGAATATCCTAACACAGCAATTACGAATTTTTTTACATTTTCCAACATAATGCGGGTGGACTTAATTAATGATGCATATAGTGACTCTTAACACAAGAGTTGCCAATATCAGGTGATGTCCGGTGAAAACTTCATTTTCATCAGAACCAAAGTGTTTCAGCCATCTTTAGGTCACCTAGTATGATGATCAGATAAACACTACACCTTTCATTATGAACTAGTAAAGTAATTTAAGAATCTTTCTACATTTACAAGTCTTCAGGAAGTAACATTTTGCTTCCGTGTGTAACATTCAATGGATTCACAGTATTAAATATATAATGTCAAAGGAATGATCCAATAATGATGGAACTGCAAAAGGGTTAAGCCAATATTGAGGTTTATAAGATTCAAGTGACACACTGACACATCTCGAGTTTAAGAATAAAAGCTGTACTTGGACCACTGTGTTAGAGGCTGAGGATTAGCCAGCACTTTTTTCCACATACTCTGGAACTGCCCAATAATACAATGTTATTGGACGAGGATTGAGGGGGTGATGACGAGGGCTCTGGGGTATTGGGCAGTTCCAGAGTATGTGGAAAAAAGTGCTGGCTAATCCTCAGCCTCTAACACAGTGGTCCAAGTACAGCTTTCATTCTTTTTTTGAAAATATGTTTATTGACCTTATTCTGACAATAAACATATTTTCAAAAAAAGAATGAAAGCTGTACTTGGACCACTGTGTTAGAGGCTGAGGATTAGCCAGCACTTTTTTCCACATACTCTGGAACTGCCCAATAATACAATGGTATTGGACGAGGATTGAGGGGGTGATGACGAGGGTTCTGGGGCTCCACATTCAGCCGGAGGCATGCTGGCTCCTGCTGGGCATTATAGGGGAGGACGCATGGCCTGCCACACAAAACCATGGCTGTTAGCTGCTGGGGTCGCAAAACGCAATATAGCATGACTGAGGGGGGCCCAGGATCCTCCAAAATTATTCGGCAGGATCACGGATATGGATTGGTGCCACCTAGCAGAGAAAGTAGTGTATAAGAGTAGAGGCTGCCCCAAGAAATGGAAAAAGATATGGAGCCCCTGGGAGAAATACAGATCCTAGGAGGTGGGGGGGGGAGGGGGAAGACATGGCAATATGGACCTGGGAGGTCAAGGAAAACCATATGTAATGTGTACAATTGCTCAGTATATATGCCTCATATTCTATGGCTACACCGATACTACCAGCACAACTGAGTTTGTACAATATATGATTGTCTGATGTTTTGATGTGTATCTGTCCGGAATTGACTTGTAAAAATATTTTTTAAAAGAATGAAAGCTGTAAATTCGAGAAAGTGTCAATTGATTTAAACAAAGCTGTTTGAGAGTCCTTTCAATGGGAGTGATACATGGTTAGAAAAAACAAACATGTTGAAAGTGGGCACACCCAGATGTAAGGGTGAATAATGTATTTTCTGAGCCAGAACCCTCCCTCTACTCCATTGTGAAATCTCTCCACTGATACTACAAAAAAGAATTCTTCTTTCCACACCCACATTTTGGTGTTCGGAGCAATAGCTACAAAGAATACAAAGTTTACTACTAACAGAGCTTACCCAAATGTTTCTACTCCCTAACTTTACACCCTTGTTCTCACTTTTGCTAAACAAACAAGTGCTTCCCCATACATCACCCCACAAAGATGGTTGCTGGGTACCACTGCCTAGTTGGAAATCAAAATTAACTTACAACCAAAGACAATCTCTATCATGTGATATTTTTGTATTTATTATAAACTGATGAGCTCTATACAGTGTGTCATGTTGCCTTTGGTTACTTTAGTGTGCTACTAAGAATGATCTGAATATGAGGCAGCTAGGGTCCATTCCAATAGCCATCAACACATATCCCTTTAACAGCTGAAGGCTAAGTAGTTCAACATCCCACTTCTCGGGTCCTTCCTAAAAAGCTTGTATTAGGGCTTATATTTTAAGTGTTCCGTATTAAGGCCCCAAGCTCCCATGATGCTGGCTCCATTTGTGATAGGATGAATGCGTTTAATGTATTACATGACTAGCCATTGCCGTGCGGGCCCCTTATTACATCACTACGTTGGATAGAATTTCTGTGGCCACCTTGAAGCTCCTTACCTTTAGAGTAGAATGTAATCTGGCGGTCGATTGGACAGGTGCATTAGTATACCATCCGCCTGGGGGCTATAAGAAGGAGTTTAGTATAGCTCTTCTGGACAGACTGGCTCCCCATGTCCTGACTGCAAAAAATGTTCTACTCGTAGGGGACTTTAACCATCATTTAGAGATGCCTTCCAACTTACATTCTGCTAATCTAGTTGCCATGATGGACTCTCTGGGGCTATCGATAAGAACTATTGGCCCCACTCATAGTGCAGGCCACACCCTGGATGCCATTTTTTCCAATATACCGGACCTGAGTACTGAACCTCCACAGGTACTTGATTGGACAGATCATATGGCACTAAGCTTCTCGATACAGTCTGCCCACTTAGTGCAGCGGGGACAAGGTCAGCAGAGTTTCTGAAGACCTTGGTCGAGAGTAACCACCGCCGCTTTCTGTCAAATCAATAGAGATCCCCCGCCTAATGTGGATGCGGACCCTAACTTGGCCTGAAGAGGATTGGAGGGAGCAATTCAGGCAGCCATAGACATAGCTCCATTAAAAAAAGCATTCATCCAGAAGAGGGTAGCCCCGGCTCCCTGGTATTCGGATAAGGAGAAGTCCAGGTGTAGAATTCTGGAGAGGAAATGGAGAAAATCAAAGAGGAAACAAGATGAACTGCTATACCGGAAAGCACATAGAGATAATTTAAATAGCTGTAACTCAGCAAGGAGGTTCCATCTGGGTGCACGCATTACGGAGGCCAAGAATTCCTGTAGAGAATTGTATAAGATATTGAAGGAATTCACTAATCCGAAGGCGAATAACGCGGCACCTCCCCCCACACAGGAACTATGTGATGATCTAGCTAGGCACTTTACAGATAAAATCGAACTGATCTATCAGTCCTCTGATACAACCAGGGAGGAACATGGAGAGGGAGATGTTCCTAAAGAACCCCGGCTGGTAGAGGACTCTCCTTGTGGGTTGGATTGTTTTGTTCCCATAACCAGAGAGCAAGTAAGAATCCTATTAAGTCAGGTAAAGTCGGGCTCGCCTTTTGATCCTGTACCACTGACAGTGATGTCAACACTTAGCCCCATCCTAGCTGATGCACTCCCCAAAATTTATAACATCTCGCTTGAGACAGCCATATTGCCAAATGTGTGGAAAAGAGCGCGGGTCAAGCCTCTACTAAAGAAGGCGACGGCAGACCCGTCTGAATTATAGACCCATCTCACTCCTCCCCTGTTCTGCGAAGGTTCTGGAAACTTTGGTACACTAACAGCTGTCCCAGTATCTGGAACAAAACCATCTCTTAGACCCCTCTCAGTCTGGCTTCCGTGCATCTCACAGCACGGAAGCTGCACTGCTGGAAGTGACAGACTCCATCAGAATGACACTAGACAGAGGGACTCCAGTGATCCTTGTCCTCCTCCATCTGTCAGCAGCTTTTGACACCATTTCCCATCGGTTATTGCTGGACAGATTGAGGGGGTGAGGGGTAAAGCTCTTGATTGGATCCAGAGTTTTCTATCAGGAAGGACACAGAGTATCCAGAGGGGGTCATTTGTATCCCAGACAGCAGGGGTAGACAGGGGTGCTCCGCAGGGCTCAGTGTTGAGCCCGACCCTGTTTAATGCCTATGTGACACCCTTGGCAGATATCATCAGAAGTTATGGGTTTAAAACCATCTCATATGCGGATGACACACAGCTAATTGTTCCCCTTGAGGAGGATATCATGTCAACCCAAGGGAAATGTAGAAGCTGCATGTCTAGTATCGCTGTCTGGATGAGGAGGAATTATTTGCAACTGAACTCCTCAAAAACTGAAATCCTGCTTTTTGGAAAAGCGGAGACAATCTGGTCCCCCGAATGGTGGCCACCCAAGTTAGGGGAGGCCCCTCCACCCAGGAGTTGGGCCAAGAATCTGGGTGTTAGGATAGATGATCAATTATCCATGGAGGAACAGGTTAAGATAGTATCCGGTATGTGCTTCTGCACTATGAGGATGCTAAGAAAAATCTTCCCCTGGATTCCTCTGTCGGTGAGGAAAACTCTTGTCCAGTCACTCGTGGTGAGTCGGCTGGACTACGGCAACGCGCTGCTGGTGGGGGCTAGGGAGGACTTATTAATGCGCCTACAGGTGGTGCAGAACACCGCAGCCCGTCTGGCCTTAAATAAGCCAGCACGGACTCCCTCCGCCTGTAATGGTTGCAAGTAGGTTCCGCAGGAGCGTCAGGAATCCGAAGAATATTCCACAGCCTTCCCCTACGGTCTTCCGACTCTATCAAACACTAGAGTACGAGAGACTCGCCAGGGGAAAACAGGGAGACAAAACAAGGAAAGGTTGGGGGGGGGAAAAGTGCTTGAAGGTGGTCTTCAGAATGGATGCGTGGCAACTCCAATCGGGTACTGGACAACAGGTGGGCTGCAACAAAAGGTAAGTAACAACCTTATCTAAAGGAAACACTATACCTATAAACTCTCCGATATCTTTATATACAGAAACATTACATACCAAAGGGTTTTCTGATATGTCACAGAACTGTTATGTAGGCTAATCTTAGGAAACTCTTCTTGAGCTGTGGCAAAGATGACATAACACAACAGTAAGCACTTCTTCTACTCCGATACAAGTGAGAGTAGTACAATCTACTTGTTAAACTCCTCACTCTGACTGTTGTAGAAGACTCGAGGAAAAACATCCAATAGTCTGGTGGACATGTAGGGAAACTGTTGCCAACACCATTGACCGTTGCAGGAAAATCTATGAAAACAAGACATACATTCAAGTTTCTGTCATAGACATAAACCTACTCAATATAACGTGTAGCGCAAAGAGCGCTGTTACCGTGATTCTATGTCGAGATGATGAATTCTGCACCCCACTCAGGTCCACGCAAGAACTCCAAAATAGATGATTGAAAGGATTTCCAAAAAGGGGATCAGCAGCAACAAAGAATGGGAAGCTAGAATTAGGAGGCTAGGGAAACCCAGTGGAAGGGAAAAGCAACAGGAGAGAGAAATGGGGGGGAAGGAAAATACCTAACTTACTAAGGGGATTGGAGAGAAAACCCAGCCGGACAGCGGAGACAAAGCCCGGCCGCCGGGCGGAGCAACTCAAAAAGAGGGAATACGAAGAATATGCCCGGCCGAGCAGCGGAGACCAAGCCCGGCTGCCAGGCGGAGCAAAACAATGGAGGGATTACGGAGAATATGCCCGGCCGAGCAGCGGAGACCAAGCCCGGCTGCCAGGCGGAGCATACAATGGAGGTGGAAGTAGTACGGCAGAGCCCAGCCGGATGGCGGGGAAGAACCCGGCCGCCGGGCGGGACTCCAGGTAGGGGAGAAATGCTCACGGAGATATCCGCTAACTGATGACACCAGAAAGCTGACGACAAAAAATGGAAACGCCCGCTAAATGCTGGCCGCTGGAAGGAGAGAGTGAATACCGGGGCTCGCACAGCAACGCGGGGGGCCGGGAACACTCCCACAGAGATGACAAACAGGAAGTAAACAGGATCGGAAGTCAGGCAAACAGGATCTGGACGGAACTGCACCAGACGGAGCTAAACGCAAGAACGTGAAGCGTCGCTCCATAGGTCTTGGTGTCCTAAATAGCGAGAAATTTAAAGGGACAGTGTTGCAGGAGGCTCGAGGCATGACAGCGCCCCCTTACTGAAAGTAGCGTCACTGGCTCCCGGTGAAGAAACAAGCCATTTTTAAGATGCTCGTTGTCATCTTTAAATCATTACAGGGGAAAGGACCTGTTCATCTGAGCAATAAACTCAGGCGGTATCTACTGGCCCGACAACTGAGATCCAGTAATGCCAACCCTCTGTGTTTACAGAAGATACAGAGGGCAAGACTGGGTGGTAGAGCCTTTTGTCATCTGGCCCGAGACATTGGAGTAAACTACCAGCAAATATTAGGGTTTGTAATGAACTACCCAGGTTAAAAAAATTGTTAAAAACATGGCTGTTTTAGTTGGTTGTGCCCCCCTCATCTTTCCTTCACAGCGCCAAGAGATCCCTTCGCGGATGATTCGCTTGCGCTTATTAGGTCCACAAAGTAAAGTAAAGTAAAGTAACATGTGCTTATCCCAGTAAAGATGCAATAGGGTATTCGTTTTTGTAGATAATTTGGACCTTTGCCCCAAAAGATTTTGTAGGCAGTGCAACACATTGTAAACTTGACCCTGGCACCTACAGTCTACAAATGTAAAATTATGACGGCTGGGTGTGTGTGTTCATGGCTCTTCGGATTCAGGGAATTTTGCTGCCTGGTTCTGGAGTCTTTCAATCTTAAAAAAAGTTTTTTGTAAAGTCAATGTAAAACTATGCTGCAATAGTCAAATCTTGCCATCACCATGGATCTTATCAACCCCATATAAATGTGTGGTCGGAGGAATGGGAGGATTCATTGAAGAAGGGCGACTGCTGGATGATTTATTTGAAGGTAGCATTAACTTTAAGCACAAAAAAAATGACATTAAAAATGATGGGCAGCATGCCTAATCCAGGAGGCCAATCAAAGGATGGCACCTTGATTTCCGTTCTTCTTAACACCAGTATCTCTGTCCTGCTTCAATTCAGACAGAGGTCACACACCTTAATCCAGCAACTGCATGGTCTTTCCACAAAGATATGAATTGGTATGTAGACCAGTTTTCCAATTGAAAATGAATTTGACCTACACTGGAGTACATTTGGAGTTTCACCACAAAGTGCTCTAAGAGTGCAGCCAGAGTACTCCTGTAAACGCTGGACAGGTTAAAATAAACTTCAAAGTACTCTGAAGAATACTGGGAGAATTGGTGATTCCGTCAACTCTATTCATAATTAATCAAGACCACAGGAAGGTCTATAAATTGCAGCCCATAAAACATGTCTTTCCAACAAGATATTGTGGTCCACAGTACCCAAGGAGGATTAGAGGTCAGAAAGTGCAAGGATAGAAGAACATCCAGAGTTTTTTACAAATCTGGGTCATGGGTGATTCAGTGCCCCTGCAGGCTAGAAACCATCTGGTGGTTGTGCAATATGTGCTGGTGATGTTCCGGGTTTAATTTGTGCCGCCTTGCTTCTTTTTCAATGATCTTGCTGTGGAAGTGTAGGATGTATGTTGGACAGGAGATAGAAGGGATCTTTGGGCCATGCACTGGTTTCTTAAGGAAGTTGTGACTGCATGTTTCAAAGGCGTGAGACTACTCGATGAGGAAAGATGGTGTTGATAACCAAAGCAAAAGTGCTCTTCCAGAAATTGGACTAATGGTTTCATTCGTAAGTGGGGGGGGGGGGCACAAGGCTCTACTATTAGATCTTTCCTATTTCTTTCTAGCCAGTTTGGACATATTCTCCTTGGGAGGAAGCGTGTGAAGAACAAAACTGAAGGAGGGAGAAGGAAGAAAGTAGAGGTATGATGTTGCAGAAAATGGAAGCTCTTATTTTGCATATTTTAGATCATAAAAACAAGTGGTCCTTTCAGGGCTGATATATCATACATTATTTTTTTTCAGTTGACTGGGTTGCAGGAGATCTGAAATGTTTCACCTTGTTTCATATTGCGCTTCAATGATGTGCTTTGCCAAGCAGAACTTCACTTCTGTGACAGTTTTGCAGTAATTATCCTGTGTACGTTGCAGTGGTGTTCATTCGTGGCCAACAACAAATGATACCACTGGCATTCCGGGTAATGAGTGATTGATCTCAGCCCACCAAGTTCTGAGTTCAACCATTTGAATCAGCTTTTTTTCCCCGTTATAGGAGTTTGTGTTCTCTGAGGAACCAGTGTATCTGGGGTAGTTCAAACTGAAAAAAAGATTGATCAAGCATATCGACTAAAAAGCAGTTCAGGATCACTTACAAAAGGAAGGACTGTTCAAAGATTATGACTTCAGTGCGAACTCTAGGGAAGGAGAACTACGATGGCATCTTTTTGCTCCTGTGAACTTTGCATCTCACTCTGCCCAAGTAGTCCAAGATCCTAGCATTCTAAAATGAAAATGGCTAAGATTCCAATCCAGTCTCCTTCTCTCACAAACATATCATAACATGCCGTTACTCGTCCATTAGCGCTCATCACCTGCTCACTAAGCCCTACGATGCTTCACCTCATTCTGCCTTCCCAAACCTATGGCAGCTACTCCTTAGCATCGACTTGTGTTTCCAATGCTCTCCTCAAAACATCTTTTCAGGATCCCCAGCAAACATGCAGAAATAAAAAGTCCTCTGGAAAGCGCAGGCTGGAGTCAACTTCCCAACTTGAGCCTGAAACTCATGCAGACTGTAACTCACAAACTATGTATTACTTCCTTGAGGATGTTACATATAGGGCAACAACAACTTATGAGAATACAGGATTATTTTATTAGTAGTTCAAGTTCATAAGCTTTATTCGATTATTCATAGACAATCATAAAAGCATACAGTATTAAAAATGTTTAAAAATAGTTACAAGGCAAAAATTACATATGTTACAATAATTGGGACAATTCAACAGAGGGAAAGTATACGACCGGGCAATTGAGTTATACAACAGGTAGAAAAAACAGTGTTAAAATTCCAGACTTTTTCTATGGGACACAGCTTTTAGAATAAAGGTCGCGGTAAAAAAACAAATATCCAGGGTATCGAGTGCAAATAGTAATTTCATGGCATGAGCAGTTGTAGACAGAGTATTTCATAAAAACAGGTTTTAGATAACACAAACGAAGGTGCAAATACAGTGGGCAGATAAGCATAAAGTGCAATGTGCTCTGTTTGGTGGTACCATCACACGGGCAGGGGCTTGAACTATAAATTTTCATCCGTGGAAATGCCACCAAATTATGGACAATGCCTAATCTCAACCTTGTGAGAACAAACTGATGTGACTGTTTGGTAATTGCTTTCAAATAATTAGGCATGCCATGACCTTCCTCCATGTTAGAGGAATAAAGAATATGAGTTGTAAAATGGCTACATTGAACTCCACGTGTATTGGATTGGATCCCAAAAAAAACATTTTTAACCTCCTGTTTGGATACATTAATAGCACATAGGGGATCAATGTACATATCCAAATCAAAGATTTTCTTATAGGACGTTAATACATAATTTAACCAGGGGATCTTGCGGACTTTGTCCAGACGAAGACAGTCTTGGATAATTCGCCTGGTAAATCCAGTTTCGTCCTTTGCCCAGATTGACCTCCAAACCATAAGGGGTCGCAATCCCGTTAGATCTTTCAAATGTTCCAACCCGGCCTCTTTATGAATCAGTTCGGTGGATGCCGAGGGAGGGAGGCAAAGGAGTCTCTTGAATAACAAGTTCTCGGTTACTTGTAGATCCCCTTGGTTACAATGGCCCCATACTCCTGAGCCATATAGGGCAATAGAAGAGCATCTATGCCGATAGACATTTAACATGTCAGGGATGCGACGATTGCCCAATTTAGAAGCAAAGCAAAATACTCCTGAGGACCCTTTACCCATCTTGGCCTTGACATTTAAAATCTCAGATGCCCACGACCCACTACTATTAAAAGTTAGGCCGAGGTAACAAAATGTGTCCACAACCTCTATCCGGTGTTCCCTGAACTGAAAAGATTTAAGTTGTTTCATCTTTTTCCCACAGGCCATAATAAAAGTCTTAGAATTATTAATTTTTAATTTCCTCCCCTGAATGAAATCATAAAAACAATTCATAAGTTTTTGAAGACCAATTGGGGTTCTCGAAAGAAGGACCGTATCGTCTGCATACAGCAGTACCGGTACTGGTTGGCCCTCGATTTGTGGGGCATCAGCGTGAACGCTCTTCAGTTCGGACTCCATAGAATTTATAAAAAGGGAGAAAAGTAACGGGGCCAAGACACATCCCTGCCTTCTACCTGATTTATCTTGTAAAACAACAAAAGAGTGTCGTGAGAGAAGTGTGTAAGCACTAGACACAGAGAAGAAATCTCCCTGAAGAAGTCACAGAGGAAATCAGCGGGGGGGGGGGGGGGTTGGAGTTTTTTTTTTAGGAAGCCCTCACTCACCACCCTGGGTGGTGACATGCTTCATCATCGGGCCCACCAGGAGAAGCCGAATGCCTCCCTGGTGTGCTACAACGCCAGATTACTGCGGAGCAGGTTCTTTGTGGCAAAAGTGTCAAAAAGAAATGTGAATTAAAAATGTCAGAAACTGTACCATACCGAAAAAAAATTATTCAATGGTCAGTTTGACATAAGTAAAATATGTGTGGGAAACTTACCAGTTAATGACTCGGTTGTTTCCACTTAAAGTGGGGTCAACATGTTTCTGCCCGTCTAGGTGTCATTTACTGGGCTTTCATCAGGACCGTCAGGTGGTGTACCTCGGCAGTATGGGCGCGCTAAGGCCCACCCTTACCAGAGGACGTGAAAGTTAAAAACAAGTGTGTAAAATAAAGTGCAAAAACCAAACAAAAGTGATGGGAAACCTTCAATTTGAGGTCCCTGTACTGTTTGTAATGCACAAGATCCACACCCCATGGGTCTCGGGAGGGGGGGAGCGACAATGGCACACCGCCCGCAACGCCTGCCACCCGTTTCGCACCTAGCATCTCCTGCTCCCGGACCCTTTGTTGTTTTACAAGATTTAACAGGGGGACCAAGAGTGTCCTTGTCCCTCTCTCTCAATTTGTTATTACTTATACCCGATTTAACCCTGATCTTCTTAGTGCATTCCCCCGCCTGGCCAAAGCGGATCTGGGCTGACAGCTTGTTATATAGTCTGGCCAGGAATTAAATTATGGCTGACGGAGCTCCCATTTCGAGTAGGGTGGACCATAAAAGGGAATGGTCCACCAGATCAAAAGCACTTGAGAGGTCTGCGAAACAAAGAAATAAAGAGCCCTGTTTAGCTTTAGTGCATTTTCCTATGATACGGTCTAGGTTAATGCAGTGCTCAATTGTGCCAAGACCCTTTCGGAAACCAAATTGGGATTCCGCAAGGATATTATTGGCTTCCGTCCACTCCTCCAATCGCACCAGTAAGACCCTACTCATAATTTTTAATGAGGAATTCAGAAGGGAGATAGGGCGGTAGTTCTTGGCCTCTCCTCTATCCCCCTTCTTATAGATCGGCAGGATTATAGATTCACTCCAGGTAGATGGTGTACTATCGCTAACAGATGCATTAAACACCTGGGTCAGGAGGGGGCTCCAAAGTGCCTGATCGGTTTTATACAGGTCGACAGGGACCCCATCCGGTCCTGGTGCCTTCCCCCCTTTACTCTTACTAATGGCAATATCTACTTCTTGGATAGTAATCCCCAGGGGTAGCAGATTTCAATAGAATCGATACTAAAACTATCCTGAACCTCCCTAGCCGGATCAAAGATTCCTGTGAAGTATAGTACCCAGCTGTCCTCACTAACATGAGCAGTTAAAACGGGGAATTCTTCCTTTTGAAAGAAGGGGCTATTGACCGTGCTCCAAAATAGCTTACTGTCATGCAACTCCGCCGCTTTGGTCAGGTTATCTCAAGCTTGCTCCCTTAACTCCTGTTTTCTACATAACAGCTGCGGTTTACAAGTCGTCCTGAGGGATGTGATAGCCTCCTTATCTCTGGGTTGTCTCGACAGAGCCCTCTTTAATTCTTGTAACGATTTCGTGCAGGCACTGTCGAACCAGCCCATGGCTGTCCTCTTGGATATACCCTTAGTGATGGTAAGGGACCTTTTAATTATAACGCCCAGTTTCTCGAAATCAGCAATAATGCACTGGGGGGTAGCACCAAAGTCAAGACAGTTAAGTATCACTACGGACCCTGCCCCCACAATTTTCCGCATAAGTTTCTCCGAATTATCCCCACACCATTTGATACGGATACCGTTTTGCCTGCAAGGGGTGATCTCATCAACTATCATGCGCTTATCACTAGGCTTGGTCCCCCAAATAGAGGTCGACATTGTGATGGCATTGTGGTCACGATTACCAAAATCTACAATAATCGGGAGTGTACAAAGTGGGGCAATATGTACTGATAACAACAGGTGATCAATGACGGAGGCAGAATTCCTCCCAACAAAAGTTGGTGTGATATTACCCTCTTTATCCGTGGCCGGTTGTTGAATCAATAAATCAGTGTTTAACATAAGAGTATTAAGGGAGTCGCCGTAAGGACTGTGGGCAAAATGGGCCCGGTTCTCCCCGTTGTCTCCATCGAACCCACATACATTAGTAAAGGAGTGGGGGCAAGTGCGGATGTTGAAATCCCCACCCCAAATGATATCCTAGATCTTATAGGTATCACTACACATCTTCCTCACAGCTGTTTCAAGCTCATCCACTACACAAGTACTCGTGGCATCAAACGTGTTATTGTAGTGGTTAATCAACAAAGTATCACGACCCCTTTTATGTTCCAGCCTTAGGATTTGTGAGTGGGAGCCCACGATAAAATAGGATTTCACACGTGCAGGAAAGTTCACAGAGTAAAATTACAAGCCCACCTTTTGCCCTACCCATGTTAGACTCTTGCGCGGGGTTATTATAGGACACAAAGCCATCAAAAAGGATATCTGTTATTGCACAGGTCTCCTGTAGACAGAGGATGTCAAATTGGGAAAGGGATTCCCTCCAACCCAGAGACGACACTTTCTGTCTCCAACCGGCAATATTCCAACTAGCAAGTTTGAAGCCAGGAAGACAAAGGGCAGGCTCTACAATCTCAAGGGCACTAGAGGGCACTATAGATGGTAGCATTTCGTCTAGAGTGTCCATAGAGGCTGTTGGGAGGTGGGTAATCGTGGGGTCTGGGTCCATGGGTATAAGGGGGTAAGAGAAGGAAGCATTATAGAGACTACATCCATTGGTATACAATTAGCAGGGGTTTTTACATTAGTTTCGGCCATACCAGCCGGTGTACTATTTCCGGTGCCAGGAAAAGAAGAACTTGGAACATGGGCTGGGGATAGTCAGTCGACTCCATCTAGACCGTCCAAACAACTGAACCGATTGAAATCACAGAAGGGGGCATATGGGGGCAGCATAGCCGGTCTCACATCATATCTTCTTCTATGTCTACCCCTCCGCTCAACCATAGTCCAGTCGTCTCTACCTCTATCAAGATACATATGATTAGGGGGAAACAAAAAGGACACTAAGAGCGTCTGAATGGTGGAGTCAAATGATCTATTGGAGCCCGCACAAATATACGAGACCGTTCTAGGGTCTCTAAAGCTGACCATTATGCAATCCCCATTTATGGTCTTTACGGTTTTACCCAACCAGGGCACCCTTCTAACCATGATGATTTCATTATGAAGATGGGCCGGGAGGGGTCTGTTCCAATTAAGCCATCTGACAACTTTGCTTTTTAGAGATTTAAAGGTTTCGGCCTCCCCTGCTTCCAACGTTGGAGCTCCTGCCAGAACTACCGTAAAACAATTGGCTTCGGGCGGCAGGTCTGGCAAGCGTGGTCTAGGGTCTCTAAAATCATGGCTTGTGGGGTCTATTTGGCCATCAACCGTTAGCCCATTTACATTCGCAGTGGTCGAAACAAACCCAGAAGGTAACAAGGGGGGTATGTTATTATTATTAGACTGAGTAGGGACCTGGGGGCCTAAGGGAGGGCCAGATGATAACAGGGGGGGTAAGTTATTGTTATTAGACTGGATTAAGACCGGAGGGCCTATGGGAGGGCAAATTGAATTGGGGGCCTCTTTTGCTAAAAGGGGACCGGGAATAGTAAGGGTAGTAGGTGGGATACTCAAAATATTAGGCTTAGTAGATTTAGCCAATATAGCAGCTGTGGCTTTCTCAATAATTGATAATCGGAGTTCTATTCGTTCCATTTTGGCCTCTATAGGAAATAGGAGCGATATGAATAAAGCTCCCAGGTTTTCGATTGATACCTCTTTGCTAAGGGGAGGGGTTAAACTTTTTGGGGAATTGATGGTGTCTTGTTTATGTTTAGCTGATTTAGACTTTCCGCCAGATTTCTTGTTATAGGACCTCTTGCGTTTAGTGGCGGCCCCTTCTTTAACCCCATTAGGCAAAATGTTGTTACGAGTATCATCGGGTTCAGAAGAGATAGACACATTGTTGTCAAGGGCTAAATCAATTTCTGGCAGAATTTCGTTAACCAGAATGTCCAGATCATGTGCAGCCAAAATGTCCTCCCTAGGTGTTAGCACTTGACCAACCACATTGCTGATAACTGTATCAATGGGCCTCTCGGGGGTTTTAGCATTAGCTATTGTTCCAAGGGATGATCTCTTTAAAGTCGATAGTCCCTTTGATAGACGTTTTTCAAGAACATTAATTTCGGTGTCAATGAGGGTGTTTGCTCTAATGAGGAACTTTTCCATACCTCCTACTGTAGCACCACCAACTAGAGAGGTCATACTCCTCAGTTCGCGACCGGCCATCTCCTGTCGCTGATACTGAAATGGGTTAAAGCAGATGCAAGATGGGCGGCCCGGGCCGGTCAAGCCCGGTCACGAACGGGCACAAACGGGCCCGCCCTTGGCCCGGGCTTCGCCCCGTGCTCCGTCCCGCGGGATGGGCCGGCCTTTTATACACAGAGGAGGAGGGGTCACGGGAAGAGGCAGCAGGTGCGCGTGATGTTTCCTGCGCGCTGACCTGTGGGCCTCGCAGTCCCGGACCCCCGAGTCAGCAGTGATTCCACAAACAGGAGCAACGATGGTCCCAATGGTAGGAGAGGCAATGTAGGTACAGCTCCCTCGTTGACTGGAAAAAGAGACTGCGAGCGGCTCCCGCGGAACGGGGGCCGCGAGTCGTCTTTTAAAGTGCAGCCGGTTTCAGGCAACAGGCTCGGCAGGGAGGGGTCACGGGAAGAGGCAGCAGGTGCGCGTGATGTTTCCTGCGCGCTGACCTGTGGGCCTCGCAGTCCCGGACCCCCGAGTCAGCAGTGATTCCACAAACAGGAGCAACGATGGTCCCAATGGTAGGAGAGGCAATGTAGGAACAGCTCCCTCGTTGACGGCAAAAAGACTGCGAGCGGCACTAATTTTATTAGTATGTTCCACAACACCTTTACCCCCATGGATGAAGAAAAAAAAAAAACATATTTTAAAAGGATGTACTATAAAGCAATGCTCTAATATAGTGTAGGTTATAAGAATTAATGTTACTGTGAGAATAAACAATGGTTGTATTTAACACAGGCGATTAAACAATATATTAAAACAAATTCCAACATGTTCTATGGTGTTCAAATGGTTTTCATTACTCAAAGCACTAAATGACGAAATTAGTATATGATGAAATAATCCCTCCATTTCTATTCCTTAACTCAGTGGTTCCCAAACTTTTTTGACCTGTGGCTCCCTTGACCTACCCGGCAGTTGGCCGTGGCTCCCCACCAGTTTTTTTTACCAGTGGGCTGGTGGGGGGGATATAAGCCCGACCTCGGGAGTACTTCCAGTTGTCTTCCTTAAAGTAATTGGGACGCAATGAAGGTATTGTAAGGGTTGGAATGCTTGAATTATTGATCCCATCTACTGGCAATCACTTTGGCTGCATCCCAATCCATCGTTTTTCCCCCAACAGAGTGCCTGGTCCCAAACCTACTACATTCTCCCTCTTTTTTGTCTCCATTGTTCACTTTATCTTTTTCTGGCTTTTGTGATTTTTCACTTTCTTGCTCCGGGTCAAAGCCTGGTGAGGAAAAGTAATTTCCAGTCCCCAAAATGATTGTCAGTGGGCCTGACTTGCAACCACCATCTCTAATTAGGCACTGACCCTACTGGCTTTGTGTTCACTGCCCCTATATTCTCTCCACAGTCCTTTGTGCCCTTCCCTCTCCTGTACCCCCCTTGCTCTGAGCCATATTGCTCTTTCTATGCCGCGTCCCCACTTTTCTGTTATATCCAATGTTATAAGGTTGATGAAAAGTGTAGGAAGCTCTCAAAATGGAGCAGGGCCAAATAAGCATAACCAGGCTTCCTTCGTGGCCTACTTCGTTAATGGTGTGGCTTAAAACATGTAAACTAGAACTCCATGTTTCACAGAGCATGCCACCTGACCAGTAATTGTATGCCTCTCTATGAGATTTCTATTATTGCATCCCGACATGTAACAGCACAACCAATGCACACACCCAAAACAAGGCAGACCGATTAGCTTTGCCAGTGCTTGTTAGCAGTAGCAGATAAGTGAGTAACAACAATAACATTATTGGGAATAATTAGAATCTAAAATGTTTCAATTCTGAAAATATGAGCCTGCGAATTAACATAGTAAGGTCTATGGAAAGGGCAGTGCCCTTTCGAGTGCTTCAGACAACCCAGTTCACCCCTTCACACCACTTTCTTATGAAGTCTCCCACTCTGTTACCCACTTAAGCCCATTTCCTCACATCTTTCTGCAATCGTCCATCTGCATATTTCGCACGTTCCCACAATTACAACTGAACACATGTAGCCATCGCTCTGAAGAGAGGCCAAGTACTGGAGGTGCATACAGTCTGTACACATTTAGAACCAAACGGCAGACACTGTGAGAAAGTCGCACTGGCTTCTGCCTCAGCTTGTGAGCTCTCAATGGTGCACCTTGGTTATATGTTGTTACCACGAATTCCGTTGCAACGCATGCCTTTTCCACGCATGCGTTACCACGGAATTCGTTTTCCCCTCATCTTCTTTGCCACGTCGTTCTTACGTCATAAAGAGGAAGCGGAAGTTTATTCCGCTTCCTCTCTTATGACACTGTTTTTTTCGGCACGGCGGGATCGTTTTTTTATGGGGGGGGGAGACCCCCCCCCCAACCCCCCTTTTTAATCCTTCGGTTTTTTTTTTCGTGGTAAATACGATCGTTGAAGGCATACGCGTTGGAAAGACGTTTACGTGGTAAGTGCCTCGTTGTAAACGTTACGCGTAGTACTGCCTTCGTTGTTAATGATGTTTCCCGTGCACCTTGAACCGCCCAACACATAACCCGAGCTCACTCAGACATCTGGAGGCGTCTCGGTTTAAAATATGGACCATTATAAAAGAGTTATTTGGTGTATCAAAACACTACAGAAACACAACACCTTGAAAAAGCAAATACTCCCAGGGAATGCAAGATAAAGTAAAACATGTGACACGTAAACAGAGATTGCATCGCTAATACGGAATATCGAAATGCTTTTTACAGTCATTGTTGAGAAAACAATTAGGGTTTTTGCTAGTAAATTACGGACATGAATATAGAGCCAGATAGCGGCCAGTTTTAAAGACAGATTTCAATTGCTGCTGGTCTGCTGTAAAGGTATTCTAACCCATCTCCACACCACTCAATAAGCTGCATTCTAGGACATCAAAGTTTCACTAAAATAAAGCACTGCTCCCCCGCACAAGCACACAAAGGCAAACATTTTCACCACAGCAATTAAAAGATTGGAAAGACGCCTCGTGCGAATCCTTATTTCGCCAACAAGTTAGCTAACCTCATTTGTACAGTGACTGACAAAGGCAAACATTTTCACCACAGCAATTAAAAGATTGGAAAGACGCCTCGTGCGAATCCTTATTTCGCCAACAAGTTAGCTAACTTCATTTGTACAGTGACTGCCTAATTAAAGGCTGTTTTGTGAAAGTTAGGATGCACTGAAGTCTCTTCTGCGAGCCAGCTCACTTTCTCGCGCTCCCATCAGTGCAGGCGCGCACACACACCCGTGGGGTCTCTTGCTTCGGGAAAGCTCGGTGATCTGAGTTTTAGATTTTTTTGCAAACCTATGGCCTTTTTAATCAGACTCTGTGTGGCTTGTTCACTGAATGCTGGCCCCAAAATAGTGCCGCCTGGGGCGGACCGCCCCTCCCTCCCTCCCCCAGCTGCGCCACTGCACATAGGTCCATCAGCCTGTAGCTGCAATATCCTACATCGTGCTCGCGGCGCCCCTGGCACCTCATTACGGCGCACCGGGGTGCCGCGGCGCAGTTTGGGAACCACTGCCTTAACTCAATCTGATCATTAAAGTGCCTAAATAAGTTTCTTATGTGGCCTCTGCTGGATAACATAGTTATTTCCAGTTAGCAACTGTGCTTTAGGAAGTTGGAAGCTCGTCTCTATCATGGCGTTCCAAGCTTAGAACAGCACAAATGAAGCCTGGCTCTGAAATCCCAGGACATTAAGCTCTTTGCAGAACACATATCTCACAAAGCTCCCAATGAAGACTGCTCCCAATGAAGACTGAAGTATCTATCTTGCATCAGACTTAAATACCCTTTTCTTATTATGAAAACGATTGAACTTGTGAATAAATATTTAGATCAATAATTAGCTTGCCAGGTATTGTGCACAATAACTAAATTCTGATACACATCACAATTCACACCAATACATATATGTGAAAAATTGCTGCATCTACCTAAAAAACAAAACTGTATGACAAACATGCAATTACTAAATTAAATAGGTGTTTACAAATGAGAAATATACACTAAAGTACCTAAATAAATTCAATGCAATGGGAACCTCATATGCAGGAATGCATAGTGTGTGCCTTAATAAACATCCCATGCATCTCTTTGTTGCTGTTCACGTCATGAGGTGCTCCCCTACCAGGATGGGCCAGGAATATAATAGCAATGGCTAAAGTGGAGACATCTGGACATGGGCCAAGATATCAGTGTGTGTATGTCTGTATGTGTGTATGTACATTTATGGCCATCAGACCCAAATTTATACTAGCCACTGCCAATTTCTAAGAACTATGTTATAGCCCATCTTTTTCCCCTTTGAATATGCCATTGTAGGCAGACTTGCCATATGAAAAACTACATGACCAAGTACCTTCTACATAGGAATACAAGCAGTCCCAGGGGTCATGCGTCTTAGTTAGGCCAACGTAGAAACAATGCCAACTTTCACCATGAAAACGTTTCTTAAATTGCCTTCCCCTTCACACAATAACCTTTTACACATATTTAAGTGCTTTGCAATGCTGGATTTGTTTCTTTGAAGCTGCTTCGCTTACAGATTCTACTGGACGGGAACTTAATCACGACTCCTTTAACACCATGTACAAAACCTCTTCACACATTGTGCAAATGTTGATCTATTTTTCAACCACAAGGCAACACGGCTATCTATAGACCATAACAATGTTGGCTTGCTCAGGACTCGCTGGGAGGCTTTTAATTACAAATAGACAAGCATTTATGGGTTTAATTAGAGGAGTGCTTTGTTGTCATTGGTGAAGTCTTTACAAGCTGAATGTTTGGCCAGCAGCTGGCTGAAATCTCTTCAAAGGGTGTCCAGCTTGAGACCAAAACGGGGACTTTGGTTATTTCCCTTCAGATAACCGGGGTTTGATCAGAAACACACATGCGCCCTAGACACTTGGGTTAAGAACTGCATAGTAGGAGTGCGTCAGACTTTATATATATTGTTTTGTATTCTTGCATGTATACATCACTTTTGCACGATGGTGGACTTTTTATCCTGTTCACTGTCCTGGTACTTATAATAACGTATCTGCTTCTGTTTATTAATAATTGCATAACACATTCTATACAAGAATCGCGTAGGTTCAATAAACATGGAAAACATACCACTGTGTATTCCTCGTATATTTCTCTGAGAGCACGAGTGACTGAGCAAAAGTGTTCTAGATCTGTTACCACGATCCCTTGGGGATCCGGGTTGTCATGTTCAGCGGTTGCCAGAATCACCTGCTACCCACTTAGGTTTAGGGCTACTTGTTGTAAATATGTTATACCTTTTTCTGTGTCTATTGTTTAAGAATGCTTGTATGTATTCTGTACGGAGTGTTCTGCTAACGCCAGTTGAAGTCTAGGTCATCTGGCCTTGTTTGCGGTGCTCCTTAATTTTGGCATGATGCTTTGTTTCTTTTCCCTAAAGGAGGAAGGTATGTTGTAAATATATTATACCTTTTCTGTGTCTATTGTTTAAGAATGCTTGTATGTATTCTGTACTGAGTGTTTTGCTAATGCCAGTTGGAGTCTAGGTCAGCTGACGTGAGGACCTCGTTTGCTGTGCTCCTTAATAAATCTATATCTACTCACCTTACATCGTGTGGCATCATTTACAACACTACCCATGGTGGCACTGTGAGCTAGTTGGCCTAAGGACAACAAATACTGACAGGGTGCATAGAATCAGTTTGCCACCATTCCAACTGTTATGCCGTCCACAAACGTGCAGTTCCTAACATAGGGAGGAAACTACACAACACAGGGTTTGGGCTTTAGCAAGGAGGTGCAGCTTGGATCCTCCGGTACAGTGAGCACTCCTCACCAAGTCTGTATAATGGCCCTCAAAACAAAAAGGACACATGAAGGGCTAAACAATTTTGACCTAGTAATAAATCTTCCATCAAAAATAAAATCCAAGAATGTTGTGTTCCTCAAACAATTCAAAGAAGACAGAGACCTATCTGAGTCACTAAAGTCCAGATTTACATGCAAGTGTAGAATGAAAATACCTATCCTTCAAACTATTGGCGACATACTTTGCATTCTTAATAAGGGTAACTTGCGTCTACTCATCAGCCTAGACCGATCAGCAGGTTTTCACACACTGCACCACCACATCCTCATGAGCAAACTCAGAACAAAACTGGGTGTAAGCAGCACAGTTCTGAACTAAAATATCACCTAAAAAACAAATCCACCAAATATTACAGCACAATCTTTCAGACCCAACTCCCTTAGGCCAGGGATTACCTAAAGGCCCAGATCTATTTTCAGCTCTCTTTAACCAATACTTGGATCATCTCACCATCCTGCTCAAACTTTGAACTCCTTGTTGATATACAGCTGCACCAAGAAGTCTCTCACCAGGAAGACATAAGCCTCATTAAAGAAGACTCTAGGGGCCCGATGTAGGAGCCCGAATACCGGTCGGAAACGGCCGATTTCGACCGGTATTAGGGTTTTCTAATGTAGGAGCATGCTTTACAGAATCGGTATTTTACCGAATCTGTATTTACAGATTCGGTAAAATTACCTAATCGGTAAATACAGACTCGGTAAAAATACCGATTCTGTAAAAGCACATGTAGGTAGCACATCTTTGAGTGCCTCAGGCCTTTCAGATTCGGTATTTTACCACCCAATCCAATTGGGTGGTAAAATACCGAATCCAGGTGTGCATGCACATCTGTGCATGCACACCTATGCCATGTGACAGACAGACATGCCCTTAGGGCATGTCTGTGTGCCACATGGCACACATGCCTGTATTTGGGGTGCTAGAGGGTGTCAAAGTGACAGCCCCTGCACCCTTGCAGGAATCAGTAATTACCGAATCGGTAAATACCGATTCGGTATTCACCATTGATTCCTATGGGCTTCAAGGCCCATAGGAATCAATGGGGGATACCGATTCTGTATTTACAGAATCGGTAAATACCGAATCTTACAGATTCGGTATTTACCGATTCTGAAATACCTACATGTGCCCCCTTCTATTTTACCACTTCTTAAATACCGAATCGGTAAAATTCTGTATTTTAGAAGTGGTAAAATAGAATTACCTACATCTAGCCCGTAGACTTTTAATAATGTGTGGCAATTCACAATCAGGAACTAGATCACATGAAAAACAAATTCCTTTTCATCTCACCACCTTACAGTCTGCTTCAGTTTTAATCATGGTTGCAGTCACTTAATGCACAGGGCAAGTTTAACATCACTGAATGTACAAAATCACATGGCTTGAAGCATGCAAAAGTGTGAAAAAACATGCACTAGATTTTTTATGTGCATGGAACAAGTGTCTATTAAATCAAACCAAATAGTTTTTTTGTACAACAGGAATAATGAACTCGTATTGGAAGGTGCTCTCATGTGTAATAATGAAGAAAAAGGTGGTTCCGCAAAATACAATATTTGCCTAGGGTGGAATAATTAGACACGTTTATGGGTTAGGTGCATTACAGTTAGGTCGAGTAGGTCTAGTATAATTTTTATGATTTTTCGACGCATGAGGGACTACAACAGCACCTTGAATGTAAAGTATCAGTTGAGCAACTTAATTGCTGTCTAGACGCTATAAAATAAGCAACCATCCATCAATATTACAGCATAGCCTGCTTGCACGTGGAAAGGGTAGTCAACAGTAGAGACAGCGAGTGTTGTTGCAAAAGCCAATGAGAAACAAGAAGGTGAAAAGATCCCCTACATACAGATTGAAGAAAAAATAAAGAAAGTTCAGTATGTGGGTCTCTGTGACAAATATCTAGCTCGTCTTAAGAAACTTGTTTTTTTTTTGTTTTGTAGGCCGAGTCCTGACATGGGGCAACTTCAGAGTTTTCAACTTGATCAGTGGTCTTTCATGTCATTGTGGGGGAATACTGTTTTGATATTCATACCGTAAACACAAAACGAAATTTCCCTAAAAGGAAATAAAATAAAACTGACGATTTTAACGCCGCACCACTCCTCTGCTTGCGATAAAGGATTACTCAAGCGTGCCACACCACGTGCATGCAAACATCACACATGGGGCAAACTTAAGTAATTTCACACATTTGCTTTCAGACAAGTTGTGAACTATGAATAGGCCTGAGAACGATTACTGCACCCTAATGCCAAATATAGCGCTTGTTATTAGTATTTTAGAAACAACCCCAGGCAAGAAGCGGGATATTCTGTCCAGTGAAGCAAACACAATGAAAAAAAAAATAGGTCCCAGCACAACACAATACACCCTAGACCACACGACTCTCCAGTCTTCCCCCACCTCATCACTACATGTATTAATGCCGAGTGTCCCTCCTCCATAACTTGCCCTCGACAAGGGCAAGAAAAGCTTTGTGCGGTCACACTACTTTGAACACATCAGTGGTTTCCCCCCACATACATCTGGCACTTCTATGCCTTCGCGTAACACTGGGCAGCGCAGTTCCTATATATCAACGGTCGAAAACCGCAACCAGTGAAACCCTGCATCGTACCTTACTGCTGCATGACCACTAACCTCTCTCAATCCAAAGCGTGCCCTCTGTTAATAATCATAGACTGTACTGATCACACGCGCCTCTTCGACGGACACCCGAAGACTGACCCGCAGGCGACTGCGCGCAGCGTCCGAACGCCCTACGCACGAGCGCGTGCGCGCTTCCTCATCCGGCCGGCGGATCTACGAGGGGCCCGTCATAGAAACAAAAAGAAGAGCTTCCGGATAGGTAGGTGCTGATCATTATGACGCAGCGTTCATAGCATACAACGAACACTATTTCAAGAGTCTGTTCAAGATCTCTGCAGTTAGCTCGAATACTGAAGAGAAAGACTTAGTGTTAAGACAGATCTTCCCACATAGCGATACATTGAATGTCTTCTTTTTATTCAATAAAGTAAAATCACTGGTAAAGGGGCCAACACATCCGCACTGGCTGCCTCGCAATTTCAACTGGTTCACATGTAACTTTTCTTATTACCTAACAGCATTCTGCTTAGCAACATTTATGTACATTCTATAATCCTTCACCCGGCAAAATCAATGATACACATACAATACATAGCTAAGCTGCAAATAGTCTGTAGCAATGGGTTAGGCCAGTGGTTCCCAAACTTTTGACTCCTGAGGACCCCCACTGAGTCACCACTGGAAGCCGGGGACCCCCAAGCAATTTGTATGATTTAAATTTCAAACATTAAAACAGTAATTCAGAAAAAATAAACATGCGTGCACACAAAAAAAATACTCGAATTACTAAGTATTTTAGGGGCATTTTTAGAAGCCCCTATCTCCATGGGAACATCACTTTTTGCAACGTTCCCGTGGCGATAGAGGCTTTGCCTTATTTACAAGGCAGCGCTAAACCATTTAACATGGCTTAACGCTGCCTTGTAAATAAGGTCCCCTGTCACACAATGCCTAGCGTGAAAGGGGTGGGCAGTGGCTGTTTCGGTTGGCGTTCCACCGCAACACCCATTGATTTTGACGCTGTCCCCTATTTACAAGGGCAGCATAAATAGGAGGTAGTGCCAAAATTAAGCCAGGGAAAACCAGGTCTTAACTTGGCAAAACAAGGAGAAATCCTTTATTTCTCCTCGTTTTTGCTTTTTCAATGTGTGCTGCTTTGTACAGCACACATGGAAAAAGCAAAACGCCTTGGATTGTTTATATTCAGGAAGGTGACCCTTCCTGCACATAAACAATCTTTAGAAAAAATTCCATTTTGTAACTTCCATGTGGGCTGCATTAAGCAGCACACATAGAAGTGACAAAACGGAATTTCAAGATTGAAGCGGGACCTTCCTGCACATAAACAATCTTCCACTGCATACACACACCCTTGCACTATGGTGCAAGGGTTTCCCGTTGGTGTTACACTGCTAAGTATTGCGCCAACGCAGGGGGAAACGCAGGGCTGCACCATATTCTTGTAAATATGGTGCAGCCTGGTGTTTCCGAAGTGGTGGAGCGTGTCGTTAAGTCAAGGAGGCTAACGGCACGCTCTGCCACTTCTGTTGTAAATATCCCCTTAGTATTTTATATTCAAAGAATTTGCAAAAAACCAAAACATTTTAATGGGAAAGTAGGTGCTGCATCTCCGTGACTAACTTTAAATGGTTGGTTTTATTTCGCAGTACAAGGCTCCTGCTCCTGCTAGGGCCAGACTGGAAACCCAAATCAGCCCTGGCAAATGCTTTCAGACCAGTCCCCATACAGTGCACACCAAGTGCAGTGAGTGAGCCTGACCACTACAAAGGGGGCTTTTGGAGGCTCTCCCTCCAAGAAATTTAGGAAACATTGGCGTAGTCTAAAACACATATATCATTATATATTAAATTGTACTGGCTTTTAACGAATAGTAAATGAAGACCCTACTATACACCAGGATACGACATTCTTTGTTGGGGTTCTTAAATGATCCCCTTATTATCATCCTTCAGCAGTGCCTCTCATCTCTCCATAGCCTCTCTGTCACATGTATTTCATTTGTTTTATAGTATCTCTCATACCATCGTAGGATGTTGGAGCACTTTACATTACAAACATATAGAAACAATGAATCATACGTGTAAATCAGTGTATAGAAAATGTTACATAATGCAAAGGGTACTACAATGTGTAGGATTCACGTCATTCATACTAGTAGGCATTTTTAAAGAGTGCTTGATCCGGAGAAGCGCAAACTTGGGATTCAGAACATCAGACAATGGTTAGCATTGACTTTAAAAAATAAAAATGTATTTATACCCATATAAACCTTTTTAGCAGCATCAGGATAATGAAAGACTGGGAAAAAATATAAGTTACTAACTTGTACCATGCAGTTTGCAAGCAGCTCTTTGATGACAGTTTATATGTCACTGTGCTAGATTATAATTGTCACTTATGAACTGCAGAGTAACAAAAAAAATCTGTGACAAAAGCAGCAACCCACTGACCAATGCACATAAAACACAGTTTTTTTTTTTAAATGCATGGTACACGTTCTTTGCACCCTCTGTTCTTTGCTACGTTAGATAACTCAAAGCTGCAACTGGACAAAACTCTCATCTCCAGCAGGTGCATTAATCACTGGCTTTATTTTGACGCTTTGATTGTTGCTCTAAAACTGCTAATTAGCCAAGGAACTTTGGAGTGCTTTTAAAACTGCCTCTTGCGAACCCCCTGGGAATGTGTCACGGACCCCCAGGGTCCGCGGACCACAGTTTGGGAAACACTGGGTTAGGCTATTTCATTTATGGTTTTTTTTCTGTGATTGACAGAATTCTGACAAGTACAAACATTCAGACAGGAGAATAGTGATTCGCCAATTAACTTGCGGAGAGAATCTTGATTTTATTGAAAGACAAGGGAGGCTAACCTTATGTAATTACCTTTTATTGCTGCCTCAATATAAAGCCCTTTAAAGACTATTCAATACATCATAAATAAAAACATTCCAACAAAGAATGTTCAAACATCATATAGCTCTATGACAACTAGTTATCTTCCTCTTTAAGCTGTAACGAAAACAACGCCGCCCTCATAACAGCTTCATCCGAGACGTACCTGGAGAGAATTATATGGTAAAAAAACGGAAATCAAGTGATACCAAAAGGAACAAGCATTAGAAATGCAATCGGGCTCGGATTTATTTGAGTTTGAGCTAATGGCATTGTAAATGCCAATGTATTGTTGCTATGTGTTATGGAGTGTGTTCATGTGGTGTGTACTGCCAGTGATCTCCTTGTTAGTGTGAGAATATTGCACCGTTACTGCCTGTGATGTCCTTCTTGTGAGTGTGAGAAGCTTGCACCTCTGCTGCCTGTGGTCTCCTTGTGAGTGTAAGAAGCTTGCACTGCTGCTGCCTGTGATGTCGTTCTTGTGAGTGGGAGAAGAGTGCACCTCAGCTGCCTGTGGTCTCCTTGTGAGTGTAAGAAGCTTGCACAGCTGCTGCCTGTGATGTCCTACTCACTACTCTACTCTACTCACTACTCTACTCACTACTCTGCACTCACTACTCACTACTCTACTCACTACTCTACTCACTACTCTACTCACTACTCTACTCACTACTCTGCACTCACTACTCTGCACTCACTACTCACTACTCTACTCACTACTCTACTCACTACTCTGCACTCACTACTCACTACTCTACTCACTACTCACTACTCTACTCAATACTCTACTCACTACTCTACTCACTACTCACTACTCTACTCACTACTCTACTCACTACTCTACTCACTACTCTACTCACTACTCACTACTCTGCACTCACTACTTTACTCACTACTCTACTCACCTCACTACTCTACTCACTACTCTACTCAATACTCAATACTCTACTCACTACTCACTACTCTGCACTCACTACTCACTACTCTACTCACTACTCTACTCACTACTCTACTCACTACTCTGCACTCACTACTCACTACTCTACTCACTACTCTACTCACTACTCTACTCACTACTCTACTCACTACTCTACTCACTACTCACTACTCTACTCACTACTCACTACTCTACTCACTACTCTACTCACTACTCACTACTCTGCACTCACTACTCACTACTCTGCTCACTACTCACTACTCTACTCACTACTCACTACTCTCCACTCACTACTCTACTCACTACTCTACTCACTACTTTCTACTCACTACTCTACTCACTACTCTACTCACTACTCTACTCACTACTCACTACTCTACTCACTACTCACGTCTCTACTCACTACTCTGCACTCACTACTTTACTCACTACTCTACTCTACTCACCTCACTACTCTACTCACTACTCTACTCACTACTGACTACTCTACTCACTACTCTGCACTCACTACTCACCTCACTACTCTACTCTCTACTCACTACTCTGCACTCACTACTCACTACTCTACTCACTACTCTACTCACTACTCCACTCACTACTCTACTCACTACTCACTACTCTACTCACTACTCACTACTCTACTCACTACTCACTACTCTGCACTCACTACTCACTACTCTACTCACTACTCTACTCACTACTCACTACTCACTTCTCTACTCACTACTCTGCACTCACTACTTTACTCACTACTCTACTCACCTCACTACTCTACTCACTACTCTACTCACTACTCTACTCACTACTCACTACTCTGCACTCACTACTCACTACTCTACTCACTACTCTACTCACTACTCACTACTCTACTCACTACTCACTACTCTACTTACTACTCACTACTCTGCACTCACTACTCACTACTCACCTCACTACTCTACTCACTACTCTACTCACTACTCTACTCACTACTCTACTCACTACTCACTACTCTACTCACTACTCACTACTCTGCACTCACTACTTTACTCACTACTCTACTCACTACTCACTACTCTACTCACTACTCACTACTCTGCACTCACTACTCACTACTCACCTCACTACTCTACTCACTACTCTACTCACTACTCTACTCACTACTCACTACTCTGCACTCACTACTCACTACTCTACTCACTACTCTACTCACTACTCTACTCACTACTTTCTACTCACTACTCTACTCACTACTCTACTCACTACTTTCTACTCACTACTCTACTCACTACTCACTACTCTGCACTCACTACTCACTACTCTACTCACTACTCTACTCACTACTCTACTCACTACTCACTACTCTACTCACTACTCTACTCACTACTCACTACTCTACTCACTACTCACTACTCTACTCACTACTCACTACTCTGCACTCACTACTCACTACTCACCTCACTACTCTACTCACTACTCTACTCACTACTCACTACTCTACTCACTACTCACTACTCTGCACTCACTACTTTACTCACTACTCACTACTCTACTCACTACTCACTACTCTGCACTCACTACTCACTACTCACCTCACTACTCTACTCACTACTCTACTCACTACTCTACTCACTACTCACTACTCTACTCACTACTCTACTCACTACTCACTACTCTGCACTCACTACTCACTACTCTACTCACTACTCTCCACTCACTACTCTACTCACTACTCTACTCACTACTTTCTACTCACTACTCTACTCACTACTCTGCACTCACTACTCACTACTCTACTCACTACTCTACTCACTACTCTACTCACTACTCACTACTCTACTCACTACTCTGCACTCACTACTCACTACTCACCTCACTACTCTACTCACTACTCTACTCACTACTCTACTCACTACTCTACTCACTACTCACTACTCTACTCACTACTCACTACTCTGCACTCACTACTTTACTCACTACTCTACTCACTACTCACTACTCTACTCACTACTCACTACTCTGCACTCACTACTCACTACTCACCTCACTACTCTACTCACTACTCTACTCACTACTCTACTCACTACTCACTACTCTACTCACTACTCTACTCACTACTCTACTCACTACTCACTACTCACTACTCTGCACTCACTACTCACTACTCTGCACTCACTACTCACTACTCTACTCACTACTTTCTACTCACTACTCTACTCACTACTCACTACTCTACTCACTACTCACTATTCTGCACTCACTACTCTGCTCACTACTCACTACTCTACTCACTACTCTCCACTCACTACTCTACTCACTACTCACTACTTTCTACTCACTACTCTACTCACTACTCACTACTCTGCACTCACTACTTTACTCACTACTCTACTCACCTCACTACTCTACTCACTACTCTACTCACTACTCTACTCACTACTCTGCACTCACTACTCACTACTCACCTCACTACTCTACTCACTACTCTACTCACTACTCTACTCACTACTCTACTCACTACTCACTACTCTACTCACTACTCTACTCACTACTCTACTCACTACTCACTACTCTACTCACTACTCTGCACTCACTACTCACTACTTTACTCACTACTCTACTCACTACTCACTACTCACTACTCTACTCACTACTCTACTCACTACTCACTACTCTACTCACTACTCTACTCACTACTCACTACTCTGCACTCACTACTCACTACTCTGCTCACTACTCACTACTCTGCACTCACTACTCACTACTCTGCTCACTACTCTACTCACTACTCTCCACTCACTACTCTACTCACTACTCTACTCACTACTTTCTACTCACTACTCTACTCACTACTCACTACTCTGCACTCACTTCTTTACTCACTACTCTACTCACTACTCACTACTCTACTCACTACTCACTACTCTGCACTCACTACTTTACTCACTACTCTACTCACTACTCACTACTCTACTCACTACGCACTACTCTGCACTCACTACTCACTACTCACCTCACTACTCTACTCACTACTCTACTCACTACTCTACTCACTACTCACTACTCTACTCACTACTCTACTCACTACTCTGCACTCACTACTCTACTCACTACTCTACTCACTACTCACTACTCTGCACTCACTACTTTACTCACTACTCTACTCACTACTCACAACTCTACTCACTACTCACTACTCTGCACTCACTACTTTACTCACTACTCTACTCACTACTCACTACACTACTCAATACTCTGCACTCACTACTCACTACTCACCTCACTACTCTACTCACTACTCTACTCACTACTTTCTACTCACTACTCTACTCACTACTCACTACTCTACTCACTACTCACTACTCTACTCACTACTCACTACTCTACTCACTACTTTCTACTCACTACTTTCTACTCACTACTCTACTCACTACTCACTACTCTACTCACTACTCACTACTCTACTCACTACTCACTACTCTACTCACTACTCTGCACTCACTACTCGCTACTCTACTCACTACTCTGCACTCACTACTCACCTCACTACTCTACTCACTACTCACTACTCTACTCACTACTCTGCACTCACTACTCACTACTCTACTCACTACTCACTACTCACTACTCTACTCACTACTCACTACTCTGCACTCACTACTCACTACTCTACTCACTACTCTCTACTCTACTCACTACTCTACTCACTACTTTACTCACTACTCTACTCACTACTCACTACTCTACTCACTACTCTGCACTCACTACTCACCTCACTACTCTACTCACTACTCTACTCACTACTCTACTCACTACTCACTACTCTACTCACTACTCTACTCACTACTCTACTCACTACTCACTACTCTGCACTCACTACTCACTACTCTGCACTCACTACTCACTACTCACTACTCTACTCACTACTTTCTACTCACTACTCTACTCACTACTCACTACTCTACTCACTACTCTACTCACTACTTTCTACTCACTACTCTACTCACTACTCACTACTCTACTCACTACTTTCTACTCACTACTTTCTACTCACTACTCTACTCACTACTCCACTACTCTACTCACTACTTTCTACTCACTACTCTACTCACTACTCACTACTCTGCACTCACTACTTTACTCACTACTCTACTCACTACTCTACTCACTACTCACTACTTTACTCACTACTCACTACTCTGCACTCACTACTTTACTCACTACTCACTACTCTACTCACTACTCACTACTCTACTCACTACTCACTACTCTGCACTCACTACTCACCTCACTACTCTACTCACTACTCTACTCACTACTCACTACTCTACTCACTACTCTACTCACTACTCTACTCACTACTCACTACTCTACTCACTACTCACTACTCTGCACTCACTACTCTGCTCACTACTCACTACTCTACTCACTACTTTCTACTCACTACTCTACTCACTACTCACTACTCACTACTCACTACTCTACTCACTACTCACTACTCTGCACTCACTACTCACTACTCTACTCACTACTCTCCACTCACTACTCTACTCACTACTCTACTCACTACTCACTACTCTACTCACTACTCTACTCACTACTCACTACACTACTCAATACTCTGCACTCACTACTCACTACTCACCTCACTACTCTACTCACTACTCTACTCACTACTCTACTCACTACTCACTACTCTACTCACTACTCTACTCACTACT